>NW_027645823.1:0-102508 GCF_949319135.1 Squalius cephalus
AGCAAAAAAATTTCTATGGGCAATTTAGTGAAAAACCTACTTTTGCAAACTAGTCCTAGGTTTTTGGCCCAATCGGAACCAGACCAGTCTAGCACAGTTCTCTGGACTCTCTAGATCAATAATTATTGAAAAGAAGTTGAACTTTTGCATTGGCCTGGCTGTAACAGGGTCATTTAGGAAAGGGGTGGGACCAAAAAACACTCAAAAGCCTATACAACCTAAGGGAAAACCCCAAACTTCACAAAAATCGATGAGCAGATGTGTCAGAACATGGTGAAGAAGCATGCCAAGTTTCGTGAAGATAGGACCATAGGTGGCGCTATAACTGTCCAAAACGTCTCCTCTTATTAGGGGTTCAAGCATGAAATGCTGAAACCCTATTGTAATTGTGCTGATTTTTATTATTATTAGGAGTTCAAGCACGAAGTGCTGAAACCCTATTGTAATCGTCCTGATTTTTATTATTATTATTTTTCCGCCATAAAACGCATCGTGCAGCCCAAACCGTAAGACCTAGAGACTTGAAACTTTGCCAGATGGTAGTACTATTGCTCGCTACTCAGATACACGGACTCAGCCCAATCGGCCCATAGGTGGCGCTATAGCAATCAAAAGCGCAAAACTGCTCAGAACTCCCAGACCGTAAGGCGTAGCTTCAAGTGTCTTATATCATTGAAATCCAGAGCTCCTGAAGAAAAAAACGTATATCTCCGATTTCATTTCCGCCATGATAGATTTTTCACCATTTTGAATTTTGTCAAAAACCTACTTTTGCGAACTAGTCCCTGGTTTTTCGCCCGATCGCAACCAAACCAGTGCGGAATTGTTCTCTGGAGTCTGAAGATCAATAATTATCGAAAAAAAGTTGAAATTTCGATTAACGGTCGCTAGGGGGTGCAAAATTAACGTTGTGGGAGGAGCCTATTTTACTAAAATGGCTATAACTCAAGAAGTAATTAAGTAAACTTCACCAAACTTGGTACACATGTGTAAGAGGTCAATCTGAGGTCACAGTAAAAAAATTGCGTCGATTGGCCACATGGTGGCGCTATAAAACAAATAAAAACATATAGACAACTGACCGTTTTTCCGAATGACTTGAAATTTGGTATGCAGTGTCTTGGCCCAAGGGGCCATGTATGTCTAAAAGGATATTGGCGTATCTCGAAAAACATGGCCGCCATTGGCCAATGAGGTTTGAGCACCGTTAACGAAGTCCGATCGGAGCGAAACTCGATGGGCATGTTCGGCTCAAGCCCCTAGAGGTCTGTAAGAATTTTGAAAGAAATCGGCCACTAGTTGGCGCTAACGAGTTTTAAGGCTCTGTAATCACGTGGTGTTACACTTATCATCACAAAATGCATATCATCTGATAGATCTGCTCATGCTGAACAACTTTGCCTCAAGAACCATCACTGTCAATCAAACTGTTCATTAAATATTCATGAATATGTTAAAAACCTACTTTTGCGAACTAGTCCCTGGTTTTTCGCCCGATCAGAACCAGACCAGTCTAGGACAATTCTCTGGACTCTCTAGATCAATAATTATCGAAAAAAAGTTGAACTTTTGCATTTTTCGCATGGGTATAATTGGGTCATAAAGAAAATGGGCGTGGCAAAATGCACTCAGAAGCCTATAAATCCTAAACGAAAACTCAGAACTTCACGAAAATGGGTGAGCATATGTGCCATAACATTCTAAACAAGCATGCAAAATTTCATGTAGATCGGACCATAGGTGGCGCTATAACTGGCAAAAAGGTTTGAAAACTACATATTTCCTATGGTAAATTGCCTATATTGGCTGTAAATGGATTTTTCCATCTATAATTTCAGTGGTTAAAAGCTTGTTAAATAAAACGTAATGTCTTAAATGCTTATGTGCTTAAAGGCCTTAAATGCTTGAACCCCGATAAATGCTGCTTGCAGCTTTAATTATTATTATTAGGGGTTCAAGCACGAAGTGCTGAAACCCTATTGTAATTGTACTGATTTTTATTAGGGGTTCAAGCACGAAGTGCTGAAACCCTATTGTAATTGCCCTGATTTTTATTATTATTATTATTCTTCCCTAAAACGCATCGTGCAGCCAAAACCGTAAGGCCTAGAGATGTGATACTTGGTCAAATGGTAGTAGTATTGCTCGCTACTCAGATACACGGACTTAGCCAAATCGGCCCATAGGTGGCGCTACAGCGACCAAAAGCGCGAAACTGCTCATAACTCCTAGACTGTATGTTGTAGACTCAAGTGTCTTATATCAATGTAATCAAGACCTCATGGCAAACAAAACGTATATCTCCGATTTTATTTCCGGTATGCAAATTTTTCCGCCATTTTGAATTTTGTCAAAAACCTACTTTTGCGAACTAGTCCTAGGTTTTTCGACCGATCGGAACCAAACCAGTGCAGAAATGTTCTCTGGAGTCTGAATATCAATAATTATCGAAAAAAAGTTGAAATTTCGATTCACGGTCGCTAAGGGGCGCCAAATTGTATGTTGTGGGAGGAGCCTATTTCACTAAAACGGCCATAACTCCAGAAGTAAATGAGGTATCTTCACCAAACTCGGTACAATTATTTATGAGGTCAATCTGAGGTCAGAGTAAAAAAATTGCGGCGATTGGCCACATGGTGGCGCTATAACATGAAAAAAACATAAAACTGGCTATAACCACCTGACCATTAGTCCAATTGACTTGAAAATTGGTATGCAGTGTCTTGGTCCAAGGTGTCATGTATGTCTATGAGGACATTGGTGTATCTCAAAAAACATGGCCGCCATCGGCCAATGAAGTTTGAGCACCTATTAGACAAGGTTAACGGAAGCCGATCGGAACGAAACTCGGTGGGCATGTTCGACTCATGGCCCTAGAGGTCTGTAAGAATTTTGAAAGAAAACGGCCACTAGTTGGCGCTAACGAGTTTTCTGACTCTGTAATCACGTGGTTTTACACTTATTGTCACAAAATGCATATCATTTGATAGATCTGCTCATGCTGAACAACTTTGCCTCAAGAACCATTGCTGTCAATCAAACCGTTCATTAAATATTCGTAATTATGTTAAAAACCTACTTTTGCGAACTAGTCCTAGGTTTTTCGCCCGATCGGAACCAAACGAGTCTAGGACAATTCTATGGAATCTCAAAATCAATAATTATCAAAAAAAAGTTGAACTTTTGCATTTTTCGCATGGGTATATTGGGTCATAAAGAAAATGGGCGTGGCAAAATGCACTCAAAAGCCTATAAATCCTAAACGAAAACTCAGAACTTCACGAAAATTGGTGAGCATATGTACCATAACATTCTAAAGAAGCATGCAAAATTTCATGTAGATCGGAAGATAGGTGGCGCTATAACTGTTAAAAAGCTTTGAAAACCCTGTATTTCCTATGGTACATTGCCTGTATTGGCTGAAAATGGTCTTTTCCATCTATTATGTCAGTGGTTAGATGCTTGCTAAATAAAACTTAATAGCTTTTGATGCTTTTGTGCTTTAAGGCCTTAAAGGCCTTAATTGCTTGAACCCCGATAAATGCTGCTTGCAGCTTTAATTATTATTATTATTATTATTCCGCCGTAAAACGCATCGTGCAGCCCAAACCGTAAGAGCTGGAACTTTGAAACTTTGACAGATGGTAGTACAAAAATCGAGGAGAGGTTCAGAGATTATGACCCCGATTGGCCCATAGGTGGCGCTATAGCGACCAAAAGCGCGAAACTGCTCATAACTCCTAGACCGTATGTCGTAGACTCAAGTGTGTTATATTATTGGAAAGCTGGACGCCTGACGAACAAAACGTATATCTCCGATTTCATTTCCGCCATGATAGATTTTCCGCCATTTTGAATTTTGTCAAAAATCTACTTTTGCGAACTAGTCCCTGGTTTTTTGCCCGATTGGAACCAAACTAGTGCAGAAATGTTCTCTGGAGACTGAATATCAATAATTATCGAAAAAAAGTGGAAATTTCGATTCACGGTCGCTAAGGGGCGCCAAAACGTACGTTGTGGGAGGGGCCTATTTTACTAAAATGGCTATAACTCCCGATGTAAATGAGGTATCTTCACCAAACTTGGTACACATGTGTATGAGCTTACTCTGGGGTCACAGTAAAAAAATCGCGACGATTGGCCTCATGGTGGCGCTATAAAATGAAAAAACATAAAACAGGTTATAACCACCTGACCGTTAGTCCGATTGACTTGAAAATTGGTATGCAGTGTCTTGGTCCAAGGTGCCATGTATGTGTATGAGGACATTGGCGTATCTCAAAAAACATGGCCGCCATCGGCCAACGAAGTTTGAGCACCTATTAGACAAGGTTAACGGAGGCCGATCGGAACGAAACTCAATGGGCATGTTCGGCTCATGGCCCTAAAGGTCTGTAAGAATTTTGAAAGAAATCGGCCACTAGTTGGCGCTAACGAGTTTTACGGCTCTGTAATCACGTGGTGTTACAAATATCCACACAATATGCATATCATTTGATAGATCTCCTCATCCTGAACAACTTTGCCTCAAGAACCATTGCTGTCAATCAAACTGTTCATTAATTATTCATTAATATGTTAAAAACCTACTTTTGCGAACTAGTCCTAGGTTTTTTGCCCGATCGGAACCAGACCAGTCTAGGACAATTCTCTGGACTCTCTAGATCAATAATTATCAAAAAAAAGTTGAACTTTTGCATTTGGATGGCTGTAATAGGGTAATTTATAAAATGGGCGTGTCAAAATACATTAAAAAGCCTATAAATCCTAAATAAAAACTCAGAACTTCACAAAAATTGGTCAGCATATGTGACATAACATCATTAACAAGCATGAAAAATTCTATGGAGATCGGACGATAGGTGGCGCTATAACTGTTAAAAAGCTTTAAAATCATATATTTCCTATGGTAAACTGCCTGTATTGGCTGTAAATGGTCTTTTCCATCTCTGATCATATAATTTTCATATCATAATGTTCAAAACTAGTGCAATACAATTCTCTGGACTCACTAGATCAATAATTGTCAGAAAAAGTTGAACTACTTCATTTGGATAGCTATAATAGGTTCACTTCAAAATCTGGCCTTTACCAAGTGTCCCCGAAAGCCTATATCTCTTTAATCAATGCTCAGACCTTCTTAAAAACAAGTCAGAACGTGTGAAATATCACCCTGAACAAGCATGAAAATTTTCAGACAGATCGGACAAAATTTGCCTCTATAACAGTTAAAAAGGTGAAAATGATATGAATTAATGGCATGTTAAGCCAATAAGTGGTATTTTACTGCCCCCTGCTGTTTAAAAGAGTCATTTTCTCATATTGGTATTGGTATCAGCCATGGTAAATCATGATAAATGATGGTGTGTGTGTGTGTGTGTGTGTGTGTGTGTGTGTGTGTGTGTGTGTGTGTGTGTGTGTGTGTGTGTGTGTGTGGTACAAATATAACAAAGGTTTTATTTTCCAACATGAAAACAAACATAACAGAGTGCTAGTGCACAAACAATAACCGACAATGATAATGGATGAGAGGGGAACTTAAATACACAGATCAAGACAAGGACAACAGGTGACGGTTATGATGATGAGGAGCAGGTGATGATGAGGAGGGTGATGAGGAGCAGGTGCAGGTGATGACGACAGATGGTGAATGTGATGAAGACAGAAGGTGAATGTGATGAAGGTGAATGTGACACCAATATCACTGAAACATTTGTGTGTGTGTGTGTGTGTGTGTAGCATTATTGTGTGTAGCATATGTAGCAAGTATGCATTATTGAGTTAACATGGAAACACTGGTTTGCTTTAGTGCAGAAAACTGGTCAAAATCATGAGGTTTAAAGTGAAAGTGAGCCAATAAGTGGTCTTCTACTGCCCTCTGCTGGCCATTCTACTTATTAATTAAATTTTTCCACATGTGCTTGCATTTAAACTTGAATACACACTAAAAATCACTTATATAGCAATAACTATTATAACACAATCATATTTTGTCAGTGTTAATCACTTTATTTGCACTGACACTTCAAATAATTGCTAGTAATGTGGTAAATCATGGTAAATCATGGTTAACTATGCTGTGTGTGTGTGTGTGTGTGTGTGTGTGTGTGTGTGTGTGTGTGTGTGTGTGTGTCAGGGGCGATTCCAGGATTTTTTAAATGGGGGGGCACAGGGGGGACCAAGAACCAGTGAGGGGGGGCCCATGGGAAATCAGAAAATTCAACTGGAAAATCTTCTCCTAAAGTAGGCCTAGAACAGTCTTTTTTTTTTTCAATTAATGATTATGCAGTCTTTACTTACATCATTGTTTATTCTTTCAAGCAGATATATTTATTTGTATAAATTAAATATAATTAATCTTTATTAAAGCTATTAAAGAGCAGTGAATGCTTTTCTCTTTTTATTTTGTTGTTTGAACAATATTAAGTGTACTGAAGGCATTAGGTTTATTACGCACTGTCACTTTAAGACCGAGTGTGCAGATCCAATTGCACTGCTAATGCACATCCGATATTCTCACAACTGTACGTTCTGTAAAGACATAACCGACTGTGTTTACGTGAATACTCTCAAAAACGGACATGTTGTGTGTATTTGTCCATTCAGACGCGAAAGAGAGCTCAATTCAATCTTTTGCGCGCAGCGCGCTTAGCTGTCTATGTGCAGGGCTGCACTCTTCGGGTCGCGTTTGTGTGTGTTCGTACAGAAAAACATACCGAATAAAGCTCTCTTTCGCGTCGTCACTCTTATTCAGATCTGTCCATATGTCTGCCCTTCTCTTTCTCCCAGACGTTTACATTTTTGAACGATTTGTGAGACATGCAGCATATCAAGCGCATTCCAACTCGTGTGCCGCTGGGTAGATCAGCACGTTACAATTCAAATGTGCGCATCTACCACAAACGCAAATCAGTTCTGACTGGATCTCTTACCCAATCGTCCCTCCCTAACATTTTCGTCTATTTTTTATAGTTGTCGTCATTTAAAACTGTTTTTGATATAGTTATTGTTGTCTCGTGTTCGTCTGTGAAAAAATGTCGTTGACGAAAATAATGGCGAACATTTTTAGTCAACGAAATTAACAATATAATATACTGTAATTGAGTGTGTATACCATAAACAGTGACATGTCGAGGTGTCTCTCTCCTGACTCCTGTTTGAAAAACGCGGACCAGAGATTCTGCTTTGCGAATCGCAAATCAAGCAGTGATTGACAGCGCTCTGATCCAATGGCGTTGGGCATTGTCATGTTGACAGTAAATCTAGCCCAATGATGTTGGGGGGGCACCAGGGGGGGCCAATCATATTCCAGGGGGGGCCGGTGCCACCCCGTGCCCCCCCTCTAGACACGCCCCTGGTGTGTGTGTGTGTGTAAGCATGCATTGAGTTAACATGGATAAACTGGTTTGCTTTAGTGCAGAAAACTGGTTTAAAGTGAAAGTGAGCCAATAAGTGGTCTTCTACTGCCCTCTGCTGGCCATTCTACTTATTAATGAAATATTTCAACATGTGCTTGCATTCATACTTGAATACACACTAAAAAAAATCACTTATATAGCAATAACTATTATAACACAATCATATTTTGTCAGTGTTAATCACTTTATTTGCACTGACACTTCAAATAATTGCTAGTAATGTGATAAATCAGGCTAGAAACATGGTAAATCAAAGTAAATAATACTAGATTGTCGTTTATCTCCTGGTAAATAATACTAGAACGTGGTATATCATGGTAAATCATGGTTAACTATGCTGTGTGTGTATGTGTGTGTGTGTGTGTGTGTGTGTGTGTGTGTGTGTGTGTGTGTGTGTGTGTGTGTGTGTGTGTGTGTGTGTAAGCATGCATTGAGTTAACATGGATAAACTGGTTTGCTTTAGTGCAGAAAACTGGTTTAAAGTGAAAGTGAGCCAATAAGTGGTCTTCTACTGCCCTCTGCTGGCCATTCTACTTATTAATGAAATATTTCAACATGTGCTTGCATTCATACTTGAATACACACTAAACAAATCACTTATATAGCAATAACTATTATAACACAATCATATTTTGTCAGTGTTAATCACTTTATTTGCACTGACACTTCAAATAATTGCTAGTAATGTGATAAATCAGGCTAGAAACATAGTAAATCAAAGTAAATAATACTAGATTGTCGTTTATCTCCTGGTAAATAATACTAGAACGTGGTATATCATGGTAAACCATGGTTAACTATGCTGTGTGTGTATGTGTGTGTGTGTGTGTGTGTGTGTGTGTGTGTGTGTGTGTGTGTGTGTGTGTGTGTGTGTGTGTAAGCATGCATTGAGTTAACATGGAAAAACTGGTTTGCTTTAGTGCAGAAAACTGGTTTAAAGTGAAAGTGAGCCAATAAGTGGTCTTCTAGTGCCCTCTGCTGGCCATTCTACTTAATAATGAAATATTTTACATGTGCTTTTGCATTCATACTTGGACACACACTAAAAATCACGTATATAACTTACTATTATAACACAATAATATTTTGTCAGTGTTCATCACCTCATTTGCACTGACACTTGACATAATTGCTAGTAATGTGGTTAATCATGCTAGAAACATTGTAAATCATAGTAAATAATACTGAAATGAGGTGTATCAAGGTAAATCATGCTAGAATCCTAATAAATCATTCTGGAACATGGTATATGATAGTAAATCATGCTAGAATCATATTAAATAATTCTAGAATGTGGCAAATCGTTGTGGGAGGAGCCTATTTTACTCAAATGGCTATAACTCAAGAAGTAAATGAGATATCTTCACCAAACTCAGTACACATGTGTATGGGTTCAATTTGAGGTCACAGTAAACAATTTTATGGAGATCGGACCATAGGTGGCGCTATAACTGTTAAAAAGCTTTAAAACCATATATATCCCATGGTAAACTGCCTGTATTGGCTGTAAATGGTCTTTTCCATCTATTATGTCAGTGGTTACATGCTTGCTAAATAAATCTTAATAACTTTTGATGCTTTTGTGCTTAAATGCCTTAAAGGCCTTAACTGCTTGAACCCCGATAAATGCTGCTTGCAGCTTTAATTAGGGGTTCAAGCACGAAGTGCTGAAACCCTATTGTAATTGTGCTGATTTTTATTATTATTATTATTATTATTCCGCCGTAAAACGCATCGTGCAGCCCAAACCGTAAGAGCTGGAACTTTGAAACTTTGACAGATGGTAGTACAAAAATCGAGGAAAGGTTCAGAGATTATGACCCCGATTGGCCCATAGGTGGCGCTATAACAACCAAAAGCGCGAAACTGCTCATAACTCCTAGACCGTATGTCGTAGACTCAAGTGTCTTATATCATTGGAAAGCTGGACGCCTGACGAACAAAACGTATATCTCCGATTTCATTTCCGCCATGATAGATTTTCCGCCATTTTGAATTTTGTCAAAAATCTACTTTTGCGAACTAGTCCCTGGTTTTTTGCCCGATTGGAACCAAACTAGTGCAGAAATGTTCTCTGGAGACTGAATATCAATAATTATCGAAAAAAAGTGGAAATTTCGATTCACGGTCGCTAAGGGGCGCCAAAACGTACGTTGTGGGAGGGGCCTATTTTACTAAAATGGCTATAACTCCCGATGTAAATGAGGTATCTTCACCAAACTTGGTACACATGTGTATGAGCTTACTCTGGGGTCACAGTAAAAAAATCGCGACGATTGGCCTCATGGTGGCGCTATAAAATGAAAAAAACATAAAACAGGCTATAACCACCTGACCGTTAGTCCGATTGACTTGAAAATTGGTATGCAGTGTCTTGGTCCAAGGTGCCATGTATGTGTATGAGGACATTGGCGTATCTCAAAAAACATGGCCGCCATCGGCCAACGAAGTTTGAGCACCTATTAGACAAGGTTAACGGAGGCCGATCGGAACGAAACTCAATGGGCATGTTCGGCTCATGGCCCTAAAGGTCTGTAAGAATTTTGAAAGAAATCGGCCACTAGTTGGCGCTAACGAGTTTTACGGCTCTGTAATCACGTAGTGTTACAAATATCCACACAATATGCATATCATTTGATAGATCTCCTCATCCTGAACAACTTTGCCTCAAGAACCATTGCTGTCAATCAAACTGTTCATTAATTATTCATTAATATGTTAAAAACCTACTTTTGCGAACTAGTCCTAGGTTTTTTGCCCGATCGGAACCAGACCAGTCTAGGACAATTCTCTGGACTCTCTAGATCAATAATTATCAAAAAAAAGTTGAACTTTTGCATTTGGATGGCTGTAATAGGGTAATTTATAAAATGGGCGTGTCAAAATACATTAAAAAGCCTATAAATCCTAAATAAAAACTCAGAACTTCACAAAAATTGGTCAGCATATGTGACATAACATCATTAACAAGCATGAAAAATTCTATGGAGATCGGACGATAGGTGGCGCTATAACTGTTAAAAAGCTTTAAAATCATATATTTCCTATGGTAAACTGCCTGTATTGGCTGTAAATGGTCTTTTCCATCTCTGATCATATAATTTTCATATCATAATGTTCAAAACTAGTGCAATACAATTCTCTGGACTCACTAGATCAATAATTGTCAGAAAAAGTTGAACTACTTCATTTGGATAGCTATAATAGGTTCACTTCAAAATCTGGCCTTTACCAAGTGTCCCCGAAAGCCTATATCTCTTTAATCAATGCTCAGACCTTCTTAAAAACAAGTCAGAACATGTGAAATATCACCCTGAACAAGCATGAAAATTTTCAGACAGATCGGACAAAATTTGCCTCTATAACAGTTAAAAAGGTGAAAATGATATGAATTAATGGCATGTTAAGCCAATAAGTGGTATTTTACTGCCCCCTGCTGTTTAAAATAGTCATTTTCTCATATTGGTATTGGTATCAGCCATGGTAAATCATGATAAATGATGGTGTGTGTGTGTGTGTGTGTGTGTGTGTGTGTGTGTGTGTGTGTGGTACAAATATAACAAAGGTTTTATTTTCCAACATGAAAACAAACATAACAGAGTGCTAGTGCACAAACAATAACCGACAATGATAATGGATGAGAGGGGAACTTAAATACACAGATCAAGACAAGGACAACAGGTGACGGTTATGATGATGAGGAGCAGGTGATGATGAGGAGGGTGATGAGGAGCAGGTGCAGGTGATGACGACAGATGGTGAATGTGATGAAGACAGAAGGTGAATGTGATGAAGGTGAATGTGACACCAATATCACTGAAACATTTGTGTGTGTGTGTGTGTAGCATTATTGTGTGTAGCATATGTAGCAAGTATGCATTATTGAGTTAACATGGAAACACTGGTTTGCTTTAGTGCAGAAAACTGGTCAAAATCATGAGGTTTAAAGTGAAAGTGAGCCAATAAGTGGTCTTCTACTGCCCTCTGCTGGCCATTCTACTTATTAATTAAATTTTTCCACATGTGCTTGCATTTAAACTTGAATACACACTAAAAATCACTTATATAGCAATAACTATTATAACACAATCATATTTTGTCAGTGTTAATCACTTTATTTGCACTGACACTTCAAATAATTGCTAGTAATGTGGTAAATCATGGTAAATCATGGTTAACTATGCTGTGTGTGTGTGTGTGTGTGTGTGTGTGTGTGTAAGCATGCATTGAGTTAACATGGATAAACTGGTTTGCTTTAGTGCAGAAAACTGGTTTAAAGTGAAAGTGAGCCAATAAGTGGTCTTCTACTGCCCTCTGCTGGCCATTCTACTTATTAATGAAATATTTCAACATGTGCTTGCATTCATACTTGAATACACACTAAAAAAATCACTTATATAGCAATAACTATTATAACACAATCATATTTTGTCAGTGTTAATCACTTTATTTGCACTGACACTTCAAATAATTGCTAGTAATGTGATAAATCAGGCTAGAAACATGGTAAATCAAAGTAAATAATACTAGATTGTCGTTTATCTCCTGGTAAATAATACTAGAACGTGGTATATCATGGTAAACCATGGTTAACTATGCTGTGTGTGTGTGTGTGTGTGTGTGTGTGTGTGTGTGTGTGTGTGTGTGTGTGTGTGTGTGTGTGTGTGTGTGTGTGTGTGTAAGCATGCATTGAGTTAACATGGAAAAACTGGTTTGCTTTAGTGCAGAAAACTGGTTTAAAGTGAAAGTGAGCCAATAAGTGGTCTTCTAGTGCCCTCTGCTGGCCATTCTACTTAATAATGAAATATTTTACATGTGCTTTTGCATTCATACTTGGACACACACTAAAAATCACGTATATAACTAACTATTATAACACAATAATATTTTGTCAGTGTTCATCACCTCATTTGCACTGACACTTGACATAATTGCTAGTAATGTGGTTAATCATGCTAGAAACATTGTAAATCATAGTAAATAATACTGAAATGAGGTGTATCAAGGTAAATCATGCTAGAATCCTAATAAATCATTCTGGAACATGGTATATGATAGTAAATCATGCTAGAATCATATTAAATAATTCTAGAATGTGGCAAATCGTTGTGGGAGGAGCCTATTTTACTCAAATGGCTATAACTCAAGAAGTAAATGAGATATCTTCACCAAACTCAGTACACATGTGTATGGGTTCAATTTGAGGTCACAGTAAACAATTTTATGGAGATCGGACCATAGGTGGCGCTATAACTGTTAAAAAGCTTTAAAACCATATATATCCCATGGTAAACTGCCTGTATTGGCTGTAAATGGTCTTTTCCATCTATTATGTCAGTGGTTACATGCTTGCTAAATAAATCTTAATAACTTTTGATGCTTTTGTGCTTAAATGCCTTAAAGGCCTTAACTGCTTGAACCCCGATAAATGCTGCTTGCAGCTTTAATTATTATTATTATTCCGCCGTAAAACGCATCGTGCAGCCCAAACCGTAAGGGCTAGAGCTTTGAAACTTTGCCATATGGTAGTACAAAAATCGAGGAGAGGTTATCAAATTATGACCCCGATTGGCCCATAGGTGGCGCTATAGCAACCAAAAGCGTGAAACTGCTCATAACTCCTAGACCGTAAGTCCTAGACTCAAGTGTCTTATATCATTGGAAAGCTGGACGCCTGACGAACAAAACGTATATCTCCGATTTTATTTCCGCCATGATAGATTTTCCGCCATTTTGAATTTTGTCGAAAATCTACTTTTGCGAACTAGTCCCTGGTTTTTCGCCCGATCGGAACCAAACCAGTGCAGAATTGTTCACTGGAGTCTGAAGATCAATAATTATCGAAAAAAAGTTGAAATTTCGATTCACGGTCGCTAGGGGGTGCAAAATTAACGTTGTGGGAGGAGCCTATTTTACTAAAATGGCTATAACTCCAGAAGTAAAAGAGGTATTTTAACCAAACTTGGTACACATGTGTAAGAGGTCAATTTGAGGTCACGGTAAAAAAATCGCGGCGATTGGCCACATGGTGGCGCTATAACATGAAAAAAACATAAAACAGGCTATAACCACCTGACCGTTAGTCCGATTGACTTGAAAATTGGTATGCAGTGTCTTGGTCCAAGGTGCCATGTATGTGTATGAGGACATTGGCGTATCTCAAAAAACATGGCCGCCATCGGCCAACGAAGTTTGAGCACCTATTAGACAAGGTTAACGGAGGCCGATCGGAACGAAACTCAATGGGCATGTTCGGCTCATGGCCCTAAAGGTCTGTAAGAATTTTGAAAGAAATCGGCCACTAGTTGGCGCTAACGAGTTTTACGGCTCTGTAATCACGTGGTGTTACAAATATCCACACAATATGCATATCATTTGATAGATCTCCTCATCCTGAACAACTTTGCCTCAAGAACCATTGCTGTCAATCAAACTGTTCATTAATTATTCATTAATATGTTAAAAACCTACTTTTGCGAACTAGTCCTAGGTTTTTTGCCCGATCGGAACCAGACCAGTCTAGGACAATTCTCTGGACTCTCTAGATCAATAATTATCAAAAAAAAGTTGAACTTTTGCATTTGGATGGCTGTAATAGGGTAATTTATAAAATGGGTGTGTCAAAATACATTAAAAAGCCTATAAATCCTAAATAAAAACTCAGAACTTCACAAAAATTGGTCAGCATATGTGACATAACATCATTAACAAGCATGAAAAATTCTATGGAGATCGGACGATAGGTGGCGCTATAACTGTTAAAAAGCTTTAAAATCATATATTTCCTATGGTAAACTGCCTGTATTGGCTGTAAATGGTCTTTTCCATCTCTGATCATATAATTTTCATATCATAATGTTCAAAACTAGTGCAATACAATTCTCTGGACTCACTAGATCAATAATTGTCAGAAAAAGTTGAACTACTTCATTTGGATAGCTATAATAGGTTCACTTCAAAATCTGGCCTTTACCAAGTGTCCCCGAAAGCCTATATCTCTTTAATCAATGCTCAGACCTTCTTAAAAACAAGTCAGAACGTGTGAAATATCACCCTGAACAAGCATGAAAATTTTCAGACAGATCGGACAAAATTTGCCTCTATAACAGTTAAAAAGGTGAAAATGATATGAATTAATGGCATGTTAAGCCAATAAGTGGTATTTTACTGCCCCCTGCTGTTTAAAATAGTCATTTTCTCATATTGGTATTGGTATCAGCCATGGTAAATCATGATAAATGATGGTGTGTGTGTGTGTGTGTGTGTGTGTGTGTGTGTGGTACAAATATAACAAAGGTTTTATTTTCCAACATGAAAACAAACATAACAGAGTGCTAGTGCACAAACAATAACTGACAATGATAATGGATGAGAGGGGAACTTAAATACACAGATCAAGACAAGGACAACAGGTGACGGTTATGATGATGAGGAGCAGGTGATGATGAGGAGGGTGATGAGGAGCAGGTGCAGGTGATGACGACAGATGGTGAATGTGATGAAGACAGAAGGTGAATGTGATGAAGGTGAATGTGACACCAATATCACTGAAACATTTGTGTGTGTGTGTGTGTGTGTGTGTGTGTGTGTGTGTGTGTGTGTGTGTGTGTGTGTAGCATTATTGTGTGTAGCATATGTAGCAAGTATGCATTATTGAGTTAACATGGAAACACTGGTTTGCTTTAGTGCAGAAAACTGGTCAAAATCATGAGGTTTAAAGTGAAAGTGAGCCAATAAGTGGTCTTCTACTGCCCTCTGCTGGCCATTCTACTTATTAATTAAATTTTTCCACATGTGCTTGCATTTATACTTGAATACACACTAAAAATCACTTATATAGCAATAACTATTATAACACAATCATATTTTGTCAGTGTTAATCACTTTATTTGCACTGACACTTCAAATAATTGCTAGTAATGTGGTAAATCATGGTAAATCATGGTTAACTATGCTGTGTGTGTGTGTGTGTGTGTGTGTGTGTGTGTGTGTGTGTGTGTGTGTGTGTGTAAGCATGCATTGAGTTAACATGGATAAACTGGTTTGCTTTAGTGCAGAAAACTGGTTTAAAGTGAAAGTGAGCCAATAAGTGGTCTTCTACTGCCCTCTGCTGGCCATTCTACTTATTAATGAAATATTTCAACATGTGCTTGCATTCATACTTGAATACACACTAAAAAAATCACTTATATAGCAATAACTATTATAACACAATCATATTTTGACAGTGTTAATCACTTTATTTGCACTGACACTTCAAATAATTGCTAGTAATGTGATAAATCAGGCTAGAAACATGGTAAATCAAAGTAAATAATACTAGATTGTCGTTTATCTCCTGGTAAATAATACTAGAACGTGGTATATCATGGTAAATCATGGTTAACTATGCTGTGTGTGTGTGTGTGTGTGTGTGTGTGTGTGTGTGTGTGTGTGTGTGTGTGTGTGTGTGTGTGTGTGTGTAAGCATGCATTGAGTTAACATGGAAAAACTGGTTTGCTTTAGTGCAGAAAACTGGTTTAAAGTGAAAGTGAGCCAATAAGTGGTCTTCTAGTGCCCTCTGCTGGCCATTCTACTTAATAATGAAATATTTTACATGTGCTTTTGCATTCATACTTGGACACACACTAAAAATCACGTATATAACTAACTATTATAACACAATAATATTTTGTCAGTGTTCATCACCTCATTTGCACTGACACTTCACATAATTGCTAGTAATGTGGTTAATCATGCTAGAAACATTGTAAATCATAGTAAATAATACTGAAATGAGGTGTATCAAGGTAAATCATGCTAGAATCCTAATAAATCATTCTGGAACATGGTATATGATAGTAAATCATGCTAGAATCATATTAAATAATTCTAGAATGTGGCAAATCGTTGTGGGAGGAGCCTATTTTACTCAAATGGCTATAACTCAAGAAGTAAATGAGATATCTTCACCAAACTCAGTACACATGTGTATGGGTTCAATTTGAGGTCACAGTAAACAATTTTATGGAGATCGGACCATAGGTGGCGCTATAACTGTTAAAAAGCTTTAAAACCATATATATCCCATGGCAAATTGCCTGTATTGGCTGTAAATGGTCTTTTCCATCTATTATGTCAGTGGTTACATGCTTGCTAAATAAATCTTAATAACTTTTGATGCTTTTGTGCTTAAATGCCATAAAGGCCTTAACTGCTTGAACCCCGATAAATGCTGCTTGCAGCTTTAATTATTATTATTATTATTATTATTTTCCCCTAAAACGCATCGTGCAGACCAAACCGTAAGAGCTGGAACCTTGAAACTTGGCCAAATGGTAGTCCTCAATTTGGGGAGAACCTATCAAAGTATGACCCCGATTGGCCCATAGGTGGCGCTATAGCAACCAAAAGCGCGAAACTGCTCATAACTACTAGACCGTATGACGTAGACTCAAGTGTGTTATATCATTGGAAAGCTGGACGCCTGACGAACAAAACGTATATCTCCGATTTCATTTCCGCCATGATAGATTTTCCGCCATTTTGAATTTTGTCAAAAACATACTTTTGCGAACTAGTCCTAGGTTTTTCGCCCGATCGGAACCAAACCAGTGCAGAAATGTTCTCTAGAGTCTGTTTATCAAAAACTATCGAAAAAAAGTTGAAATTTCGACTCACGGACGGTAAGGGGCGCCAAAACGTACGTTGTGGGAGGGGCCTATTTTACTAAAATGGCTATAACTCCAGAAATAAATGAGGTATCTTCACCAAACTTGGTACACATGTGTAAGAGGTCAATCTGAGGTCACAGTAAAAAAACCGCGGCAATTGGCCACATGGTGGCGCTATAACATGAAAAAAACATAAAACAGGCTATAACCACCTGACCATTAGTCCGATTGACTTGAAAATTGGCATGCAGTGTCTTGGTCCAAGGTGCCATGTATGTGTATGAGGACATTGGCGTATCTCGAAAAACATGGCCGCCATCGGCCAATGAAGTTTGAGCACCTATTAGACAAGGTTAACGGAGGCCAATCGGAACGAAACTCGATGGGCATGTTCAACTCAAGGCCATAGAGGTCTGTAACAATTTTGAAAGAAATCGGCCACTAGTTGGCGCTAACGAGTTTTACAGCTCTGTAATCACGTGGTGTTACAAATATCCACACAATATGCATATCATTTGATAGATCTCCTCATCCTGAACAACTTTGCCTCAAGGACCATTGCTGTCAATCAAACCGTTCATTAAATATTTGCAAACATGTTAAAAACCTACTTTTGCGAACTAGTCCTAGGTTTTTCGCACGATTGGAACCAGACCAGTCTAGGACAATTCTCTGGACTCTCTAGATCAAAAACTATCAAAAAAAAGTTGAACTTTTGCATTTGGATGGCTGTAATAGGGTCATTTATAAAATGGGCGTAGCAAAATACACTAAAAAGCCTATAAATCCTAAATGAAAACTCAGAACCTCACAAAAATTGGTGAGCATATGTGACATAACATCATTAACAAGCATGCCAAATTTTATGGAGATCGGACTATAGGTGGCGCTATAACTGTTAAAAAGCTTTAAAACCATATATTTCCTATGGTACATTGCCTGTATTGGCTGTAAATGGTCTTTTCCATCTATTATGTCAGTGGTTACATGCTTGCTAAATAAAACCTGATAACTTTTGATGCTTTTGTGCTTAAAAACCCTTAAAGGCCTTAATAGCTTGAACCCCGATAAATGCTGCTTGCAGCTTTAATTATTATTATTATTATTATTCCGCCGTAAAACGCATCGTGCAGCCCAAACCGTAAGGGCTAGAGCTTTGAAACTTTGCCATATGGTAGTACAAAAATCGAGGAGAGGTTATCAAATTATGACCCCGATTGGCCCATAGGTGGCGCTATAGCAACCAAAAGCGCGAAACTGCTCATAACTCCTAGACCGTAAGTCATAGACTCAAGTGTCTTATATCATTGGAAAGCTGGACGCCTGACGAACAAAACGTATATCTCCGATTTTATTTCCGCCATGATAGATTTTCCGCCATTTTGAATTTTGTCGAAAATCTACTTTTGCGAACTAGTCCCTGGTTTTTCGCCCGATCGGAACCAAACCAGTGCAGAATTGTTCTCTGGAGTCTGAAGATCAATAATTATCAAAAAAAAGTTGAAATTTCGATTCACGGTCGCTAGGGGGTGCAAAATTAACGTTGTGGGAGGAGCCTATTTTACTAAAATGGCTATAACTCCAGAAGTAAAAGAGGTATTTTAACCAAACTTGGTACACATGTGTAAGAGGTCACTCTGAGGTCACGGTAAAAAAATCGCGGCGATTGGCCACATGGTGGCGCTATAACATGAAAAAAAACATAAAACAGGCTATAACCACCTGACCGTTAGTCCGATTGACTTGAAAATTGGTATGCAGTGTCTTGGTCCAAGGTGCCGTGTATGTCTATGAGGACATTGGCGTATCTCAAAAAACATGGCCGCCATCGGCCAATGAAGTTTGAGCACCGATTAGACAAGGTTAACGGAGGCCGATCGGAACGAAACTCGATGGGCATGTTCGTCTCATGGCCCTAGAGGTCTGTAAGAATTTTGAAAGAAATCGGCCACTAGTTGGCGCTAACGAGTTTTATGGCTCTGTAATCACGTGGTGTTACACTCATCCACACAATATGCATATCATTTGATAGATCTGCTCATGCTGAACAACTTTGCCTCAAGAACCATTGCTGTCAATCAAACCGTTCATTAAATATTCATGAATATGTCTAAAACCTACTTTTGCGAACTAGTCCTAGGTTTTTCGCCCGATCGGAACCAGACCAGTCTAGGACAATTCTCTGGACTCTCTAGATCAATAATTATCAAAAAAAAGTTGAACTTTTGCATTTGTATGGCTGTAATAGGGTCATTTATAAAATGGGTGTGGCAAAATACACTCAAAAGCCTATAAATCCTAAATGAAAACTCAGAACTTCACAAAAATTGGTCAGCCTATGTGTCATAACATCATTAACAAGCATGCAAAATGATATGGAGATCGGACGATAGGTGGCGCTATAACTGTTAAAAAGCTTTAAAACCATATATTTCCTATGGTATGTTGCCTGTATTGGCTGTAAATGGTCTTTTCCATCACTGATCATATAATTTTCATATCATAATGTTCAAAACTAGTGCAATACAATTCTCTGGACTCACTAGATCAATAATTGTCAGAAAAAGTTGAACTACTTCATTTGGATAGCTATAATAGGTTCACTTCAAAATGTAGCCTTTACCAAGTGTCCCCGAAAGCCTATATCTCTTTAATGAATGACTCAGACCTTCTTAAAAACAAGTCAGAACATGTGAAATATCACTCTGAACATGCATGAAAATTTTCAGACAGATCAGACAAAATTTGCCTCTATAACAGTTAAAAAGGTGAAAATGATATGATTATAATGGCATGTTAAGCCAATAAGTGGTATTTTACTGCCCCCTGCTGTTCAAAATAGTCATTTTGTCATAATTGTTCTATAATTTATATTTAGACTTTATAAAATCACTATTTTAACATTTACAATTACATTTAGTCAAAATCCATCTGTTAAAGTATTAGTATTGACAGTTTGATCACATCATACATTTCAAATGTCTGTATCTACAACATAATGTGTGTGTGTAGTCTTAGGTTTCTGAATAAATTCTGAATCATCTGATTAATAGCTTGCAAAGACTTTGTGAAATGTTTATAGACCATTCAAATATATTTTCATAATGACATATCCCAATAGCATTGAAAAAACAACAACAACATTTGTCTTTGTGTGTGTGTGTGTGTGTGTGTGTGTGTGTAAACATGCATTATGGAGTTAAAATGGAAAAACTGGTTTGCTTTAGTGCAGAAAAATGGTGAAAATCAAGAAGTTTAAAGTGAAAGTGAGCCAATAAGTGGTCTTCTACTGCCCTCTGCTGGCCATTCTACTTATTAATGAAGTCTACTCACATATGCATTAGACACTAAAAATCACTTATATAACAATAAAACACTAAAAAATCACTTACATAACAATTACTATTGTAGCACAATCATATTTTGTCAGAGTTTATCACTTCATTTTTACTGATACTTCACATAATTGCTAGCAATGTGGTAAATCATGGTAAATCACAATAAAACATGGTAAATCATAATAAATAATACTAGAATGTGGTGTATCAAGGTAAATCATACTACAATCCTGGTACATCATTCTAGAACATGGTATATCATGGTACATCATGCTAGAACATGGTAAATCATGGTAAACTATGCTAGAACAGGGTAAATCATGGTAAGCCATGATAAATCATAATAAACTATGGTAAATCATGTTAGAATGTGGTATATCATGGTAAATCATGCTAGAACATGGTAAATCATGGTAAACTATGCTAGAACAGGGTAAATCATGGTAAACTATGATAAATCATGGTAAACTATGATAAATCATGATAAACTATGGTAATCCATGCTAGAATCACAGTAAACAATGGTAAATCATACTAGAATGTAGTATATCATGGTAAATTATGCTAGAATATGGCAAATTATGCTAGAATCATAGTAAATAATACTAGAATATGCTAAATTGTTGTGGGAGGAGCCTATTTTACTAAAATGGCTATAACTCAAGAAGTAAATGAGATATCTTCACCAAACTCAGTACACATGTGTATGGGTTCAATTTGAGGTCACAGTAAACAATTCTATGGAGATCGGACCATAGGTGGCGCTATAACTGTTAAAAAGCTTTAAAACCATATATATCACATGGTAAATTGCCTGTATTGGCTGTAAATGGTCTTTTCCATCTATTATGTCAGTGGTTACATGCTTATTAAATAAATCTTAATAACTTTTGATGCTTTTGTGCTTAAATGCCTTAAAGGCCTTAACTGCTTGAACCCCGATAAATGCTGCTTGCAGCTTTAATTAGGGGTTCAAGCATGAAATGCTGAAACCCTATTGTAATTGTGCTGATTTTTATTAGGGGTTCAAGCACGAAGTGCTGAAACCCTATTGTAATTGCCCTGATTTTTATTATTATTATTATTCTTCCCTAAAACGCATCGTGCAGCCAAAACCGTAAGGCCTAGAGATGTGATACTTGGTCAAATGGTAGTAGTATTGCTCGCTACTCAGATACACGGACTTAGCCAAATCGGCCCATAGGTGGCGCTACAGCGACCAAAAGCGCGAAACTGCTCATAACTCCTAGACTGTATGTTGTAGACTCAAGTGTCTTATATCAATGTAATCAAGACCTCATGGCAAACAAAACGTATATCTCCGATTTTATTTCCGGTATGCAAATTTTTCCGCCATTTTGAATTTTGTCAAAAACCTACTTTTGCGAACTAGTCCTAGGTTTTTCGACCGATCGGAACCAAACCAGTGCAGAAATGTTCTCTGGAGTCTGAATATCAATAATTATCGAAAAAAAGTTGAAATTTCGATTCACGGTCGCTAAGGGGCGCCAAATTGTATGTTGTGGGAGGAGCCTATTTCACTAAAACGGCCATAACTCCAGAAGTAAATGAGGTATCTTCACCAAACTCGGTACAATTATTTATGAGGTCAATCTGAGGTCAGAGTAAAAAAATTGCGGCGATTGGCCACATGGTGGCGCTATAACATGAAAAAAACATAAAACTGGCTATAACCACCTGACCATTAGTCCAATTGACTTGAAAATTGGTATGCAGTGTCTTGGTCCAAGGTGTCATGTATGTGTATGAGGACATTGGTGTATCTCAAAAAACATGGCCGCCATCGGCCAATGAAGTTTGAGCACCTATTAGACAAGGTTAACGGAAGCCGATCGGAACGAAACTCGGTGGGCATGTTCGACTCATGGCCCTAGAGGTCTGTAAGAATTTTGAAAGAAAACGGCCACTAGTTGGCGCTAACGAGTTTTATGACTCTGTAATCACGTGGTTTTACACTTATTGTCACAAAATGCATATCATTTGATAGATCTGCTCATGCTGAACAACTTTGCCTCAAGAACCATTGCTGTCAATCAAACCGTTCATTAAATATTCGTAATTATGTTAAAAACCTACTTTTGCGAACTAGTCCTAGGTTTTTCGCCCGATCGGAACCAAACGAGTCTAGGACAATTCTATGGAATCTCAAAATCAATAATTATCAAAAAAAAGTTGAACTTTTGCATTTTTCGCATGGGTATATTGGGTCATAAAGAAAATGGGCGTGGCAAAATGCACTCAAAAGCCTATAAATCCTAAACGAAAACTCAGAACTTCACGAAAATTGGTGAGCATATGTACCATAACATTCTAAAGAAGCATGCAAAATTTCATGTAGATCGGAAGATAGGTGGCGCTATAACTGTTAAAAAGCTTTGAAAACCCTGTATTTCCTATGGTACATTGCCTGTATTGGCTGAAAATGGTCTTTTCCATCTATTATGTCAGTGGTTAGATGCTTGCTAAATAAAACTTAATAGCTTTTGATGCTTTTGTGCTTTAAGGCCTTAAAGGCCTTAATTGCTTGAACCCCGATAAATGCTGCTTGCAGCTTTAATTATTATTATTATTATTCCGCCGTAAAACGCATCATGCAGCCTAAACCGTAAGTGCTAGAGACTTGAAACTTGGCCAGAAGGTAGTACAAAAATCGAGGAGAGGTTCAGAGAATATGAGCTAGATTGGCCAATAGGTGACGCTACAGTGCAAAAAACAAAAAAATTGCATATTTTTGCTTAAATCTCATCAACCCTTTGTCACAGACTCAAGTGTCTTATATCTTTGGAATCCTTGGGTCAAGCCGAACAAAAAAGGCCTCAAGGATTTCATTTCCGGTATGCAAATTTTTCCGCCATTTTGGATTTTGTCCAAAACCTACTTTTGCAAACTAGTCCCTGGTTTTTCGCCCGATCGGAACCAAACCAGTGCAGAAATATTCACAGGAGTCTGAATATTAATAATTATCGAAAAAAGTTAAAATTTCGATCCACGGTTGCTAAGGGGCATCAAAACGTTCGCAGGAGGCGGAGCTAATTATACAAAAATGGCTATAACTCGTGAACGAAATGAGATATTTTCACCAAACTCGGTACACATATGTATGAGCTCAAGTTGAGGTCACAGTAAAAAAATCGCGGTGATTGGCCTCATGGTGGCGCTATAATATGAAAAAAACATAAAACAGGCTATAACCACCTGACCGTTAGTCCGATTGACTTGAAAATTGGTATGCAGTGTCTTGGTCCAAGGTGCCATGTACGTCTATGAGGACATTGGTGTATCTCAAAAAACATGGCCGCTATCGGCCAATGAAGTTTGAGCACCTATTAGACAAGGTTAACGGAGGCCGATCGGAACAAAACTCAGTGGGCATGTTCGGCTCAAGCCCCTAGAGGTCTGTAAGAATTTTGAAAGAAATCGGCCACTAGTTGGCGCTAACGAGTTTTATGGCTCTGTAATCACGTGGTGTTACACTTATCGTCACAAAATGCATATCATATGATAGATCTGCTCATGCTGAACAACTTTGCCTCTAGAACCATTGCTGTCAATCAAACAGTTCATTAAATATTCATGAATATGTTAAAAACCTACTTTTGCGAACTAGTCCTAGGTTTTTCGCCCGATCGGAACCAGACCAGTCTAGGACAATTCTCTGGACTCTCTAGATCAATAATTATCAAAAAAAAAGTTGAACTTTTGCATTTGGATTGCTGTAATAGGGTCATTTATAAAATGGGCGTGGCAAAATGCAATCAAAAGCCTATAAATCCTAAACAAAAACTCAGAACTTCACAAAAATTGGTGAGCATATGTGACATACCATCATTAACAAGCATGCAAAATTTTATGGAGATTGGACCAAAGGTGGCGCTATAACTGTTAAAAAGCTTTAAAACCATATATTTCCTATGGTAAATGGTCTTTTTCATCTATTATGTCAGTAGTTACATGCTTGCTAAATAAATCTTAATAACTTTTGATGCTTTTATGCTTAAAGGCCTTAATTGCTTGAACCCCGATAAATGCTGCTTGCAGCTTTAATTATTATTATTAGGGGTTCAAGCACGAAGTGCTGAAACCCTATTGTAATTGTGCTGATTTTTATTATTATTATTAGGGGTTCAAGCACGAAGTGCTGAAACCCTATTGTAATTGTGCTGATTTTTATTATTATTATTATTATTATTCCGCCGTAAAACGCATCGTGCAGCCCAAACCGTAAGAGCTGGAACTTTGAAACTTTGACAGATGGTAGTACAAAAATCGAGGAAAGGTTCAGAGATTATGACCCCGATTGGCCCATAGGTGGCGCTATAACAACCAAAAGCGCGAAACTGCTCATAACTCCTAGACCGTATGTCGTAGACTCAAGTGTCTTATATCATTGGAAAGCTGGACGCCTGACGAACAAAACGTATATCTCCGATTTCATTTCCGCCATGATAGATTTTCCGCCATTTTGAATTTTGTCAAAAATCTACTTTTGCGAACTAGTCCCTGGTTTTTTGCCCGATTGGAACCAAACTAGTGCAGAAATGTTCTCTGGAGACTGAATATCAATAATTATCGAAAAAAAGTGGAAATTTCGATTCACGGTCGCTAAGGGGCGCCAAAACGTACGTTGTGGGAGGGGCCTATTTTACTAAAATGGCTATAACTCCCGATGTAAATGAGGTATCTTCACCAAACTTGGTACACATGTGTATGAGCTTACTCTGGGGTCACAGTAAAAAAATCGCGACGATTGGCCTCATGGTGGCGCTATAAAATGAAAAAAACATAAAACAGGCTATAACCACCTGACCGTTAGTCCGATTGACTTGAAAATTGGTATGCAGTGTCTTGGTCCAAGGTGCCATGTATGTGTATGAGGACATTGGCGTATCTCAAAAAACATGGCCGCCATCGGCCAACGAAGTTTGAGCACCTATTAGACAAGGTTAACGGAGGCCGATCGGAACGAAACTCAATGGGCATGTTCGGCTCATGGCCCTAAAGGTCTGTAAGAATTTTGAAAGAAATCGGCCACTAGTTGGCGCTAACGAGTTTTACGGCTCTGTAATCACGTAGTGTTACAAATATCCACACAATATGCATATCATTTGATAGATCTCCTCATCCTGAACAACTTTGCCTCAAGAACCATTGCTGTCAATCAAACTGTTCATTAATTATTCATTAATATGTTAAAAACCTACTTTTGCGAACTAGTCCTAGGTTTTTTGCCCGATCGGAACCAGACCAGTCTAGGACAATTCTCTGGACTCTCTAGATCAATAATTATCAAAAAAAAGTTGAACTTTTGCATTTGGATGGCTGTAATAGGGTAATTTATAAAATGGGCGTGTCAAAATACATTAAAAAGCCTATAAATCCTAAATAAAAACTCAGAACTTCACAAAAATTGGTCAGCATATGTGACATAACATCATTAACAAGCATGAAAAATTCTATGGAGATCGGACGATAGGTGGCGCTATAACTGTTAAAAAGCTTTAAAATCATATATTTCCTATGGTAAACTGCCTGTATTGGCTGTAAATGGTCTTTTCCATCTCTGATCATATAATTTTCATATCATAATGTTCAAAACTAGTGCAATACAATTCTCTGGACTCACTAGATCAATAATTGTCAGAAAAAGTTGAACTACTTCATTTGGATAGCTATAATAGGTTCACTTCAAAATCTGGCCTTTACCAAGTGTCCCCGAAAGCCTATATCTCTTTAATCAATGCTCAGACCTTCTTAAAAACAAGTCAGAACATGTGAAATATCACCCTGAACAAGCATGAAAATTTTCAGACAGATCGGACAAAATTTGCCTCTATAACAGTTAAAAAGGTGAAAATGATATGAATTAATGGCATGTTAAGCCAATAAGTGGTATTTTACTGCCCCCTGCTGTTTAAAATAGTCATTTTCTCATATTGGTATTGGTATCAGCCATGGTAAATCATGATAAATGATGGTGTGTGTGTGTGTGTGTGTGTGTGTGTGTGTGTGTGTGTGTGTGTGTGTGTGTGTGTGTGTGGTACAAATATAACAAAGGTTTTATTTTCCAACATGAAAACAAACATAACAGAGTGCTAGTGCACAAACAATAACCGACAATGATAATGGATGAGAGGGGAACTTAAATACACAGATCAAGACAAGGACAACAGGTGACGGTTATGATGATGAGGAGCAGGTGATGATGAGGAGGGTGATGAGGAGCAGGTGCAGGTGATGACGACAGATGGTGAATGTGATGAAGACAGAAGGTGAATGTGATGAAGGTGAATGTGACACCAATATCACTGAAACATTTGTGTGTGTGTGTGTGTGTGTGTAGCATTATTGTGTGTAGCATATGTAGCAAGTATGCATTATTGAGTTAACATGGAAACACTGGTTTGCTTTAGTGCAGAAAACTGGTCAAAATCATGAGGTTTAAAGTGAAAGTGAGCCAATAAGTGGTCTTCTACTGCCCTCTGCTGGCCATTCTACTTATTAATTAAATTTTTCCACATGTGCTTGCATTTAAACTTGAATACACACTAAAAATCACTTATATAGCAATAACTATTATAACACAATCATATTTTGTCAGTGTTAATCACTTTATTTGCACTGACACTTCAAATAATTGCTAGTAATGTGGTAAATCATGGTAAATCATGGTTAACTATGCTGTGTGTGTGTGTGTGTGTGTGTGTGTGTGTGTGTGTGTGTGTGTGTGTGTGTGTGTGTGTGTGTGTGTGTAAGCATGCATTGAGTTAACATGGATAAACTGGTTTGCTTTAGTGCAGAAAACTGGTTTAAAGTGAAAGTGAGCCAATAAGTGGTCTTCTACTGCCCTCTGCTGGCCATTCTACTTATTAATGAAATATTTCAACATGTGCTTGCATTCATACTTGAATACACACTAAAAAAATCACTTATATAGCAATAACTATTATAACACAATCATATTTTGTCAGTGTTAATCACTTTATTTGCACTGACACTTCAAATAATTGCTAGTAATGTGATAAATCAGGCTAGAAACATGGTAAATCAAAGTAAATAATACTAGATTGTCGTTTATCTCCTGGTAAATAATACTAGAACGTGGTATATCATGGTAAACCATGGTTAACTATGCTGTGTGTGTATGTGTGTGTGTGTGTGTGTGTGTGTGTGTGTGTGTGTGTGTGTGTGTGTGTGTGTGTGTGTGTGTGTGTGTGTAAGCATGCATTGAGTTAACATGGAAAAACTGGTTTGCTTTAGTGCAGAAAACTGGTTTAAAGTGAAAGTGAGCCAATAAGTGGTCTTCTAGTGCCCTCTGCTGGCCATTCTACTTAATAATGAAATATTTTACATGTGCTTTTGCATTCATACTTGGACACACACTAAAAATCACGTATATAACTAACTATTATAACACAATAATATTTTGTCAGTGTTCATCACCTCATTTGCACTGACACTTGACATAATTGCTAGTAATGTGGTTAATCATGCTAGAAACATTGTAAATCATAGTAAATAATACTGAAATGAGGTGTATCAAGGTAAATCATGCTAGAATCCTAATAAATCATTCTGGAACATGGTATATGATAGTAAATCATGCTAGAATCATATTAAATAATTCTAGAATGTGGCAAATCGTTGTGGGAGGAGCCTATTTTACTCAAATGGCTATAACTCAAGAAGTAAATGAGATATCTTCACCAAACTCAGTACACATGTGTATGGGTTCAATTTGAGGTCACAGTAAACAATTTTATGGAGATCGGACCATAGG
Source organism: Squalius cephalus (assembly GCF_949319135.1). Lineage (NCBI taxonomy): Eukaryota > Metazoa > Chordata > Actinopteri > Cypriniformes > Leuciscidae > Squalius > Squalius cephalus. Next base: position 28,208 of record NW_027645823.1, read on the forward strand.
TGGCGCTATAACTGTTAAAAAGCTTTAAAACCATATATATCCCATGGTAAACTGCCTGTATTGGCTGTAAATGGTCTTTTCCATCTATTATGTCAGTGGTTACATGCTTGCTAAATAAATCTTAATAACTTTTGATGCTTTTGTGCTTAAATGCCTTAAAGGCCTTAACTGCTTGAACCCCGATAAATGCTGCTTGCAGCTTTAATTATTATTATTATTATTCCGCCGTAAAACGCATCGTGCAGCCCAAACCGTAAGAGCTGGAACTTTGAAACTTTGACAGATGGTAGTACAAAAATCGAGGAAAGGTTCAGAGATTATGACCCCGATTGGCCCATAGGTGGCGCTATAACAACCAAAAGCGCGAAACTGCTCATAACTCCTAGACCGTATGTCGTAGACTCAAGTGTCTTATATCATTGGAAAGCTGGACGCCTGACGAACAAAACGTATATCTCCGATTTCATTTCCGCCATGATAGATTTTCCGCCATTTTGAATTTTGTCAAAAATCTACTTTTGCGAACTAGTCCCTGGTTTTTTGCCCGATTGGAACCAAACTAGTGCAGAAATGTTCTCTGGAGACTGAATATCAATAATTATCGAAAAAAAGTGGAAATTTCGATTCACGGTTGCTAAGGGGCGCCAAAACGTACGTTGTGGGAGGGGCCTATTTTACTAAAATGGCTATAACTCCCGATGTAAATGAGGTATCTTCACCAAACTTGGTACACATGTGTATGAGCTTACTCTGGGGTCACAGTAAAAAAATCGCGACGATTGGCCTCATGGTGGCGCTATAAAATGAAAAAAACATAAAACAGGCTATAACCACCTGACCGTTAGTCCGATTGACTTGAAAATTGGTATGCAGTGTCTTGGTCCAAGGTGCCATGTATGTGTATGAGGACATTGGCGTATCTCAAAAAACATGGCCGCCATCGGCCAACGAAGTTTGAGCACCTATTAGACAAGGTTAACGGAGGCCGATCGGAACGAAACTCAATGGGCATGTTCGGCTCATGGCCCTAAAGGTCTGTAAGAATTTTGAAAGAAATCGGCCACTAGTTGGCGCTAACGAGTTTTACGGCTCTGTAATCACGTAGTGTTACAAATATCCACACAATATGCATATCATTTGATAGATCTCCTCATCCTGAACAACTTTGCCTCAAGAACCATTGCTGTCAATCAAACTATTCATTAATTATTCATTAATATGTTAAAAACCTACTTTTGCGAACTAGTCCAAGGTTTTTTGCCCGATCGGAACCAGACCAGTCTAGGACAATTCTCTGGACTCTCTAGATCAATAATTATCAAAAAAAAGTTGAACTTTTGCATTTGGATGGCTGTAATAGGGTAATTTATAAAATGGGCGTGTCAAAATACATTAAAAAGCCTATAAATCCTAAATAAAAACTCAGAACTTCACAAAAATTGGTCAGCATATGTGACATAACATCATTAACAAGCATGAAAAATTCTATGGAGATCGGACGATAGGTGGCGCTATAACTGTTAAAAAGCTTTAAAATCATATATTTCCTATGGTAAACTGCCTGTATTGGCTGTAAATGGTCTTTTCCATCTCTGATCATATAATTTTCATATCATAATGTTCAAAACTAGTGCAATACAATTCTCTGGACTCACTAGATCAATAATTGTCAGAAAAAGTTGAACTACTTCATTTGGATAGCTATAATAGGTTCACTTCAAAATCTGGCCTTTACCAAGTGTCCCCGAAAGCCTATATCTCTTTAATCAATGCTCAGACCTTCTTAAAAACAAGTCAGAACATGTGAAATATCACCCTGAACAAGCATGAAAATTTTCAGACAGATCGGACAAAATTTGCCTCTATAACAGTTAAAAAGGTGAAAATGATATGAATTAATGGCATGTTAAGCCAATAAGTGGTATTTTACTGCCCCCTGCTGTTTAAAATAGTCATTTTCTCATATTGGTATTGGTATCAGCCATGGTAAATCATGATAAATGATGGTGTGTGTGTGTGTGTGTGTGTGTGTGTGTGTGTGTGTGGTACAAATATAACAAAGGTTTTATTTTCCAACATGAAAACAAACATAACAGAGTGCTAGTGCACAAACAATAACCGACAATGATAACGGATGAGAGGGGAACTTAAATACACAGATCAAGACAAGGACAACAGGTGACGGTTATGATGATGAGGAGCAGGTGATGATGAGGAGGGTGATGAGGAGCAGGTGCAGGTGATGACGACAGATGGTGAATGTGATGAAGACAGAAGGTGAATGTGATGAAGGTGAATGTGACACCAATATCACTGAAACATTTGTGTGTGTGTGTGTGTGTGTGTGTGTGTGTGTGTGTGTGTGTAGCATTATTGTGTGTAGCATATGTAGCAAGTATGCATTATTGAGTTAACATGGAAACACTGGTTTGCTTTAGTGCAGAAAACTGGTCAAAATCATGAGGTTTAAAGTGAAAGTGAGCCAATAAGTGGTCTTCTACTGCCCTCTGCTGGCCATTCTACTTATTAATTAAATTTTTCCACATGTGCTTGCATTTAAACTTGAATACACACTAAAAATCACTTATATAGCAATAACTATTATAACACAATCATATTTTGTCAGTGTTAATCACTTTATTTGCACTGACACTTCAAATAATTGCTAGTAATGTGGTAAATCATGGTAAATCATGGTTAACTATGCTGTGTGTGTGTGTGTGTGTGTGTGTGTGTGTGTGTGTGTGTGTGTGTGTGTGTAAGCATGCATTGAGTTAACATGGATAAACTGGTTTGCTTTAGTGCAGAAAACTGGTTTAAAGTGAAAGTGAGCCAATAAGTGGTCTTCTACTGCCCTCTGCTGGCCATTCTACTTATTAATGAAATATTTCAACATGTGCTTGCATTCATACTTGAATACACACTAAAAAAATCACTTATATAGCAATAACTATTATAACACAATCATATTTTGTCAGTGTTAATCACTTTATTTGCACTGACACTTCAAATAATTGCTAGTAATGTGATAAATCAGGCTAGAAACATGGTAAATCAAAGTAAATAATACTAGATTGTCGTTTATCTCCTGGTAAATAATACTAGAACGTGGTATATCATGGTAAACCATGGTTAACTATGCTGTGTGTGTGTGTGTGTGTGTGTGTGTGTGTGTGTGTGTGTGTGTGTGTGTGTGTGTGTGTGTGTGTGTGTGTGTGTAAGCATGCATTGAGTTAACATGGAAAAACTGGTTTGCTTTAGTGCAGAAAACTGGTTTAAAGTGAAAGTGAGCCAATAAGTGGTCTTCTAGTGCCCTCTGCTGGCCATTCTACTTAATAATGAAATATTTTACATGTGCTTTTGCATTCATACTTGGACACACACTAAAAATCACGTATATAACTAACTATTATAACACAATAATATTTTGTCAGTGTTCATCACCTCATTTGCACTGACACTTGACATAATTGCTAGTAATGTGGTTAATCATGCTAGAAACATTGTAAATCATAGTAAATAATACTGAAATGAGGTGTATCAAGGTAAATCATGCTAGAATCCTAATAAATCATTCTGGAACATGGTATATGATAGTAAATCATGCTAGAATCATATTAAATAATTCTAGAATGTGGCAAATCGTTGTGGGAGGAGCCTATTTTACTCAAATGGCTATAACTCAAGAAGTAAATGAGATATCTTCACCAAACTCAGTACACATGTGTATGGGTTCAATTTGAGGTCACAGTAAACAATTTTATGGAGATCGGACCATAGGTGGCGCTATAACTGTTAAAAAGCTTTAAAACCATATATATCCCATGGTAAACTGCCTGTATTGGCTGTAAATGGTCTTTTCCATCTATTATGTCAGTGGTTACATGCTTGCTAAATAAATCTTAATAACTTTTGATGCTTTTGTGCTTAAATGCCTTAAAGGCCTTAACTGCTTGAACCCCGATAAATGCTGCTTGCAGCTTTAATTATTATTATTATTATTCCGCCGTAAAACGCATCGTGCAGCCCAAACCGTAAGAGCTGGAACTTTGAAACTTTGACAGATGGTAGTACAAAAATCGAGGAAAGGTTCAGAGATTATGACCCCGATTGGCCCATAGGTGGCGCTATAACAACCAAAAGCGCGAAACTGCTCATAACTCCTAGACCGTATGTCGTAGACTCAAGGGTCTTATATCATTGGAAAGCTGGACGCCTGACGAACAAAACGTATATCTCCGATTTCATTTCCGCCATGATAGATTTTCCGCCATTTTGAATTTTGTCAAAAATCTACTTTTGCGAACTAGTCCCTGGTTTTTTGCCCGATTGGAACCAAACTAGTGCAGAAATGTTCTCTGGAGACTGAATATCAATAATTATCGAAAAAAAGTGGAAATTTCGATTCACGGTCGCTAAGGGGCGCCAAAACGTACGTTGTGGGAGGGGCCTATTTTACTAAAATGGCTATAACTCCCGATGTAAATGAGGTATCTTCACCAAACTTGGTACACATGTGTATGAGCTTACTCTGGGGTCACAGTAAAAAAATCGCGACGATTGGCCTCATGGTGGCGCTATAAAATGAAAAAAACATAAAACAGGCTATAACCACCTGACCGTTAGTCCGATTGACTTGAAAATTGGTATGCAGTGTCTTGGTCCAAGGTGCCATGTATGTGTATGAGGACATTGGCGTATCTCAAAAAACATGGCCGCCATCGGCCAACGAAGTTTGAGCACCTATTAGACAAGGTTAACGGAGGCCGATCGGAACGAAACTCAATGGGCATGTTCGGCTCATGGCCCTAAAGGTGTGTAAGAATTTTGAAAGAAATCGGCCACTAGTTGGCGCTAACGAGTTTTACGGCTCTGTAATCACGTAGTGTTACAAATATCCACACAATATGCATATCATTTCATAGATCTCCTCATCCTGAACAACTTTGCCTCAAGAACCATTGCTGTCAATCAAACTGTTCATTAATTATTCATTAATATGTTAAAAACCTACTTTTGCGAACTAGTCCTAGGTTTTTTGCCCGATCGGAACCAGACCAGTCTAGGACAATTCTCTGGACTCTCTAGATCAATAATTATCAAAAAAAAGTTGAACTTTTACATTTGGATGGCTGTAATAGGGTAATTTATAAAATGGGCGTGTCAAAATACATTAAAAAGCCTATAAATCCTAAATAAAAACTCAGAACTTCACAAAAATTGGTCAGCATATGTGACATAACATCATTAACAAGCATGAAAAATTCTATGGAGATCGGACGATAGGTGGCGCTATAACTGTTAAAAAGCTTTAAAATCATATATTTCCTATGGTAAACTGCCTGTATTGGCTGTAAATGGTCTTTTCCATCTCTGATCATATAATTTTCATATCATAATGTTCAAAACTAGTGCAATACAATTCTCTGGACTCACTAGATCAATAATTGTCAGAAAAAGTTGAACTACTTCATTTGGATAGCTATAATAGGTTCACTTCAAAATCTGGCCTTTACCAAGTGTCCCCGAAAGCCTATATCTCTTTAATCAATGCTCAGACCTTCTTAAAAACAAGTCAGAACATGTGAAATATCACCCTGAACAAGCATGAAAATTTTCAGACAGATCGGACAAAATTTGCCTCTATAACAGTTAAAAAGGTGAAAATGATATGAATTAATGGCATGTTAAGCCAATAAGTGGTATTTTACTGCCCCCTGCTGTTTAAAATAGTCATTTTCTCATATTGGTATTGGTATCAGCCATGGTAAATCATGATAAATGATGGTGTGTGTGTGTGTGTGTGTGTGTGTGTGTGTGTGTGTGTGTGTGTGTGTGTGTGTGTGTGTGTGTGTGTGTGTGTGTGGTACAAATATAACAAAGGTTTTATTTTCCAACATGAAAACAAACATAACAGAGTGCTAGTGCACAAACAATAACCGACAATGATAATGGATGAGAGGGGAACTTAAATACACAGATCAAGACAAGGACAACAGGTGACGGTTATGATGATGAGGAGCAGGTGATGATGAGGAGGGTGATGAGGAGCAGGTGCAGGTGATGACGACAGATGGTGAATGTGATGAAGACAGAAGGTGAATGTGATGAAGGTGAATGTGACACCAATATCACTGAAACATTTGTGTGTGTGTGTGTGTGTGTGTGTGTGTGTGTGTGTGTGTAGCATTATTGTGTGTAGCATATGTAGCAAGTATGCATTATTGAGTTAACATGGAAACACTGGTTTGCTTTAGTGCAGAAAACTGGTCAAAATCATGAGGTTTAAAGTGAAAGTGAGCCAATAAGTGGTCTTCTACTGCCCTCTGCTGGCCATTCTACTTATTAATTAAATTTTTCCACATGTGCTTGCATTTAAACTTGAATACACACTAAAAATCACTTATATAGCAATAACTATTATAACACAATCATATTTTGTCAGTGTTAATCACTTTATTTGCACTGACACTTCAAATAATTGCTAGTAATGTGGTAAATCATGGTAAATCATGGTTAACTATGCTGTGTGTGTGTGTGTGTGTGTGTGTGTGTGTGTGTGTGTGTGTGTGTGTGTGTAAGCATGCATTGAGTTAACATGGATAAACTGGTTTGCTTTAGTGCAGAAAACTGGTTTAAAGTGAAAGTGAGCCAATAAGTGGTCTTCTACTGCCCTCTGCTGGCCATTCTACTTATTAATGAAATATTTCAACATGTGCTTGCATTCATACTTGAATACACACTAAAAAAATCACTTATATAGCAATAACTATTATAACACAATCATATTTTGTCAGTGTTAATCACTTTATTTGCACTGACACTTCAAATAATTGCTAGTAATGTGATAAATCAGGCTAGAAACATGGTAAATCAAAGTAAATAATACTAGATTGTCGTTTATCTCCTGGTAAATAATACTAGAACGTGGTATATCATGGTAAATCATGGTTAACTATGCTGTGTGTGTATGTGTGTGTGTGTGTGTGTGTGTGTGTGTGTGTGTGTGTGTGTGTGTGTGTGTGTGTGTGTGTAAGCATGCATTGAGTTAACATGGATAAACTGGTTTGCTTTAGTGCAGAAAACTGGTTTAAAGTGAAAGTGAGCCAATAAGTGGTCTTCTACTGCCCTCTGCTGGCCATTCTACTTATTAATGAAATATTTCAACATGTGCTTGCATTCATACTTGAATACACACTAAACAAATCACTTATATAGCAATAACTATTATAACACAATCATATTTTGTCAGTGTTAATCACTTTATTTGCACTGACACTTCAAATAATTGCTAGTAATGTGATAAATCAGGCTAGAAACATGGTAAATCAAAGTAAATAATACTAGATTGTCGTTTATCTCCTGGTAAATAATACTAGAACGTGGTATATCATGGTAAACCATGGTTAACTATGCTGTGTGTGTATGTGTGTGTGTGTGTGTGTGTGTGTGTGTGTGTGTGTGTGTGTGTGTGTGTGTGTGTGTGTGTGTGTGTGTGTAAGCATGCATTGAGTTAACATGGAAAAACTGGTTTGCTTTAGTGCAGAAAACTGGTTTAAAGTGAAAGTGAGCCAATAAGTGGTCTTCTAGTGCCCTCTGCTGGCCATTCTACTTAATAATGAAATATTTTACATGTGCTTTTGCATTCATACTTGGACACACACTAAAAATCACGTATATAACTAACTATTATAACACAATAATATTTTGTCAGTGTTCATCACCTCATTTGCACTGACACTTGACATAATTGCTAGTAATGTGGTTAATCATGCTAGAAACATTGTAAATCATAGTAAATAATACTGAAATGAGGTGTATCAAGGTAAATCATGCTAGAATCCTAATAAATCATTCTGGAACATGGTATATGATAGTAAATCATGCTAGAATCATATTAAATAATTCTAGAATGTGGCAAATCGTTGTGGGAGGAGCCTATTTTACTCAAATGGCTATAACTCAAGAAGTAAATGAGATATCTTCACCAAACTCAGTACACATGTGTATGGGTTCAATTTGAGGTCACAGTAAACAATTTTATGGAGATCGGACCATAGGTGGCGCTATAACTGTTAAAAAGCTTTAAAACCATATATATCCCATGGTAAACTGCCTGTATTGGCTGTAAATGGTCTTTTCCATCTATTATGTCAGTGGTTACATGCTTGCTAAATAAATCTTAATAACTTTTGATGCTTTTGTGCTTAAATGCCTTAAAGGGCTTAACTGCTTGAACCCCGATAAATGCTGCTTGCAGCTTTAATTATTATTATTATTATTATTATTATTATTCCGCCGTAAAACGCATCGTGCAGCCCAAACCGTAAGGGCTAGAGCTTTGAAACTTTGCCATGTGGTAGTACAAAAATCGAGGAGAGGTTATCAAATTATGACCACGATTGGCCCATAGGTGGCGCTATAGCAACCAAAAGCGCGAAACTGCTCATAACTCCTAGACCGTAAGTCCTAGACTCAAGTGTCTTATATCATTGGAAAGCTGGATGCCTGACGAACAAAACGTATATCTCCGATTTTATTTCCGCCATGATAGATTTTCCGCCATTTTGAATTTTGTCGAAAATCTACTTTTGCGAACTAGTCCCTGGTTTTTCGCCCGATCGGAACCAAACCAGTGCAGAATTGTTCACTGGAGTCTGAATATCAATAATTATCGAAAAAAAGTTGAAATTTCGATTCACGGTCGCTAGGGAGTGCAAAATTAACGTTGTGGGAGGAGCCTATTTTACTAAAATGGCTATAACTCCGGAAGTAAAAGAGGTATTTTAACCAAACTTGGTACACATGTGTAAGAGGTCAATCTGAGGTCACGGTAAAAAAATCGCGGCGATTGGCCACATGGTGGCGCTATAACATGAAAAAAACATAAAACAGGCTATAACCACCTGACCGTTAGTCCGATTGACTTGAAAATTGGTATGCAGTGTCTCGGTCCAAGGTGCCATGTATGTCTATGAGGACATTGGCGTATCTCAAAAAACATGGCCGCCATCGGCCAATGAAGTTTGAGCACCGATTAGACAAGGTTAACGGAGGCCGATCGGAGCGAAACTCGATGGGCATGTTCGTCTCATGGCCCTAGAGGTCTGTAAGAATTTTGAAAGAAATCGGCCACTAGTTGGCGCTAACGAGTTTTATGGCTCTGTAATCACGTGGTGTTACACTCATCCACACAATATGCATATCATTTGATAGATCTGCTCATGCTGAACAACTTTGCCTCAAGAACCATTGCTGTCAATCAAACCGTTCATTAAATATTCACGAATATGTCTAAAACCTACTTTTGCGAACTAGTCCTAGGTTTTTCGCCCGATCGGAACCAGACCAGTCTCGGACAATTCTCTGGACTCTCTAGATCAATAATTATCAAAAAAAAGTTGAACTTTTGCATTTGTATGGCTGTAATAGGGTCATTTATAAAATGGGTGTGGCAAAATACACTCAAAAGCCTATAAATCCTAAATGAAAACTCAGAACTTCACAAAAATTGGTCAGCCTATGTGTCATAACATCATTAACAAGCATGCAAAATTTTATGGAGATCGGACGATAGGTGGCGCTATAACCTTTAAAAAGCTTTAAAACCATATATTTCCTATGGTATGTTGCTTGTATTGGCTGTAAATGGTCTTTTCCATCTCTGATCATATAATTTTCATATCATAATGTTCAAAACTAGTGCAATACAATTCTCTGGACTCACTAGATCAATAATTGTCAGAAAAAGTTGAACTACTTCATTTGGATAGCTATAATAGGTTCACTTCAAAATGTAGCCTTTACCAAGTGTCCCCGAAAGCCTATATCTCTTTAATGAATGACTCAGACCTTCTTAAAAACAAGTCAGAACATGTGAAATATCACTCTGAACATGCATGAAAATTTTCAGACAGATCAGACAAAATTTGCCTCTATAACAGTTAAAAAAGTGAAAATGATATGATTATATTGGCATGTTAAGCCAATAAGTGGTATTTTACTGCCCCCTGCTGTTCAAAATAGTCATTTTGTCATATTGTTCTATAATTTATATGTAGACTTTATATAATCACTATTTTAACATTTACAATTACATTTAGTCAAAATCCATCTGTTAAAGTATTAGTATTGACAGTTTGATCACATCATACATTTCAAATGTCTGCATCTACAACATAATGTGTGTGTGTAGTCTTAGGTTTCTGAATAAATTCTGAATCATCTGATTAATAGCTTGCAAAGACTTTGTGAAATGTTTATAGACCATTCAAATATATTTTCATAATGACATATCCCAATAGCATTGAAATAACAACAACAACATTTGTCTTTGTGTGTGTGTGTGTGTGTGTGTGTGTGTGTAAACATGCATTATGGAGTTAAAATGGAAAAACTGGTTTGCTTTAGTGCAGAAAAATGGTGAAAATCAAGAAGTTTAAAGTCAAAGTGAGCCAATATGTGGTCTTCTACTGCCCTCTGCTGGCCATTCTACTTATTAATGAAGTCTACTCACATAATTATGCTTTTGCATTCAATAGACACTAAAAATCACTTATATAACAATAAAACACAAAAAAATCACTTATATAACAATTACTATTGTAGCACAATCATATTTTGTCAGAGTTGATCACTTCATTTTTACTGATACTTCACATAATTGCTAGCAATGTGGTAAATCATGGTAAATCACACTAAAAACATGGTAAATCATAATAAATAATACTAGAATGTGGTGTATCAAGGTAAATCATACTACAATCCTGGTACATCATTCTAGAACATGGTATATCATGGTACATCATGCTAGAACATGGTAAATCATGGTAAACTATGCTAGAACAGGGTAAATCATGGTAAGCCATGATAAATCATAATAAACTATGGTAAATCATGTTAGAATGTGGTATATCATGGTAAATCATGCTATAACATGTTAAATCATGGTAAACTATGCTAGAACAGGGTAAATCATGGTAAACTATGATGAATCATGGTAAACTATGATAAATCATGATAAACTATGGTAATCCATGCTAGAATCACAGTAAACAATGGTAAATCATACTAGAATGTAGTATATCATGGTAAATTATGCTAGAATATGGCAAATCATGCTAGAATCATAGTAAATAATACTAGAATATGCTAAATTGTTGTGGGAGGAGCCTATTTTACTAAAATGGCTATAACTCAAGAAGTAAATGAGATATCTTCACCAAACTCAGTACACATGTGTATGGGTTCAATTTGAGGTCACAGTAAACAATTATATGGAGATCGGACCATAGGTAGCGCTATAACTGTTAAAAAGCTTTAAAACCATATATATCACATGGTAAATTGCCTGTATTGGCTGTAAATGGTCTTTTCCATCTATTATGTCAGTGGTTACATGCTTATTAAATAAATCTTAATAACTTTTGATACTTTTGTGCTTAAATGCCTTAAAGGCCTTAACTGCTTGAACCCCGATAAATGCTGCTTGCAGCTTTAATTAGGGGTTCAAGCACGAAGTGCTGAAACCCTATTGTAATTGTGCTGATTTTTATTATTATTATTATTAGGGGTTCAAGCACGAAGTGCTGAAACCCTATTGTAATTGTGCTGATTTTTATTATTATTATTATTATTATTCCGCCGTAAAACGCATCGTGCAGCCCAAACCGTAAGGGCTAGAGCTTTGAAACTTTGCCATATGGTAGTACAAAAATCGAGGAGAGGTTATTAAATTATGACCCCGATTGGCCCATAGGTGGCGCTATAGCAACCAAAAGCGCGAAACTGCTCATAACTCCTAGACCGTAAGTCCTAGACTCAAGTGTCTTATATCATTGGAAAGCTGGACGCCTGACGAACAAAACGTATATCTCCGATTTTATTTCCGCCATGATAGATTTTCCGCCATTTTGAATTTTGTCGAAAATCTACTTTTGCGAACTAGTCCCTGGTTTTTCGCCCGATCGGAACCAAACCAGTGCAGAATTGTTCTCTGGAGTCTGAAGATCAATAATTATCGAAAAAAAGTTGAAATTTCGATTCACGGTCGCTAGGGGGTGCAAAATTAACGTTGTGGGAGGAGCCTATTTTACTAAAATGGCTATAACTCCAGAAGTAAAAGAGGTATTTTAACCAAACTTGGTACACATGTGTAAGAGGTCAATCTGAGGTCACGGTAAAAAAATCGCGGCGATTGGCCACATGGTGGCGCTATAACATGAAAAAAACATAAAACAGGCTATAACCACCTGACCGTTAGTCCGATTGACTTGAAAATTGGTATGCAGTGTCTTGGTCCAAGGTGCCATGTATGTGTATGAGGACATTGGCGTATCTCAAAAAACATGGCCGCCATCGGCCAACGAAGTTTGAGCACCGATTAGACAAGGTTAACGGAGGCCGATCGGAACGAAACTCGATGGGCATGTTCGTCTCATGGCCATAGAGGTCTGTAAGAATTTTGAAAGAAATCGGCCACTAGTTGGCGCTAACGAGTTTTATGGCTCTGTAATCACGTGGTGTTACACTCATTCACACAATATGCATATCATTTGATAGATCTGCTCATGCTGAACAACTTTGCCTCAAGAACCATTGCTGTCAATCAAACCGTTCATTAAATATTCACGAATATGTCTAAAACCTACTTTTGCGAACTAGTCCTAGGTTTTTCGCCCGATCGGAACCAGACCAGTCTAGGACAATTCTCTGGACTCTCTAGATCAATAATTATCAAAAACAAGTTGAACTTTTGCATTTGTATGGCTGTAATAGGGTCATTTATAAAATGGGTGTGGCAAAATACACTCAAAAGCCTATAAATCCTAAAAGAAAACTCAGAACTTCACAAAAATTGGTCAGCCTATGTGTCATAACATCATTAACAAGCATGCAAAATTTTATGGAGATCGGACGATAGGTGGCGCTATAACTGTTAAAAAGCTTTAAAACCATATATTTCCTATGGTATGTTGCCTGTATTGGCTGTAAATGGTCTTTTCCATCTCTGATCATATAATTTTCATATCATAATGTTCAAAACTAGTGCAATACAATTCTCTGGACTCACTAGATCAATAATTGTCAGAAAAAGTTGAACTACTTCATTTGGATAGCTATAATAGGGTCACTTCAAAATGTAGCCTTTACCAAGTGTCCCCGAAAGCCTATATCTCTTTAATGAATGACTCAGACCTTCTTAAAAACAAGTCAGAACATGTGAAATATCACTCTGAACATGCATGAAAATTTTCAGACAGATCAGACAAAATTTGCCTCTATAACAGTTAAAAAGGTGAAAATGATATGATTATAATGGCATGTTAAGCCAATAAGTGGTATTTTACTGCCCCCTGCTGTTCAAAATAGTCATTTTGTCATATTGTTCTATAATTTATATTTAGACTTTATAAAATCACTATTTTAACATTTACAATTACATTTAGTCAAAATCCATCTGTTAAAGTATTAGTATTGACAGTTTGATCACATCATACATTTCAAATGTCTGCATCTACAACATAATGTGTGTGTGTAGTCTTAGGTTTCTGAATAAATTCTGAATCATCTGATTAATAGCTTACAAAGACTTTGTGAAATGTTTATAGACCATTCATAATGACATCCCAATAGCATTGAAAAAACAACAACACTTGTCTTTGTGTGTGTGTGTGTGTGTGTGTGTGTGTGTGTGTGTAAACATGCATTATGGAGTTAAAATGGAAAAACTGGTTTGCTTTAGTGCAGAAAAATGGTGAAAATCAAGAAGTTTAAAGTGAAAGTGAGCCAATATGTGGTCTTCTACTGCCCTCTGCTGGCCATTTTACTTATTAATGAAGTCTACTCACATATGCTTTTGCATTCATTAGACACTAAAAATCACTTATATAACAATAAAACACTAAAAAATCACTTATATAACAATTACTATTGTAGCACAATCATATTTTGTCAGAGTTTATCACTTCATTTTTACTGATACTTCACAGAATTGCTAGCAATGTGGTAAATCATGGTTAAATCACACTAAAAACATGGAAATCATAAATAATACTAGAATGTGGTGTATCAAGGTAAATCATTCTACAATCCTGGTACATCATTCTAGAACATGGTATATCATGGTACATCATGCTAGAACATGGTAAATCATGGTAAACTATGCTAGAACAGGGTAAATCATGGTAAGCCATGATAAATCATAATAAACTATGGTAAATCATGTTATAATGTGGTATATCATGGTAAATCATGCTAGAACATGGTAAATCATGGTAAACTATGCTAGAACAGGGTAAATCATGGTAAACTATGATAAATCATTGTAAACTATGATAAATCATGATAAACTATGGTAATCCATGCTAGAATCACAGTAAACAATGGTAAATCATACTAGAATGTAGTATATCATGGTAAATTATGCTAGAATATGGCAAATCATGCTAGAATCATAGTAAATAATACTAGAATGTGCTAAATTGTTGTGGGAGGAGCCTATTTTACTAAAATGGCTATAACTCAAGAAGTAAATGAGATATCTTCACCAAACTCAGTACACATGTGTATGGGTTCAATTTGAGGTCACAGTAAACAATTTTATGGAGATCGGACCATAGCTGGCGCTATAACTGTTAAAAAGCTTTAAAACCATATATATCCCATGGTAAATTGCCTGTATTGGCTGTAAATGGTCTTTTCCATCTATTATGTCAGTGGTTACAAGCTTGCTAAATAAATCTTAATAACTTTTGATGCTTTTGTGCTTAAATGCCTTAAAGGCCTTAACTGCTTGAACCCCGATAAATGCTGCTTGCAGCTTTAATTAGGGGTTCAAGCACGAAGTGCTGAAACCCTATTGTAATTGTGCTGATTTTTATTATTATTATTATTATTATTCCGCCGTAAAACGCATCGTGCAGCCCAAACCGTAAGGGCTAGAGCTTTGAAACTTTGCCATATGGTAGTACAAAAATCGAGGAGAGGTTATCAAATTATGACCCCGATTGGCCCATAGGTGGCGCTATAGCAACCAAAAGCGCGAAACTGCTCATAACTCCTAGACCGTAAGTCCTAGACTCAAGTGTCTTATATCATTGGAAAGCTGGACGCCTGACGAACAAAACGTATATCTCCGATTTTATTTCCGCCATGATAGATTTTCCGCCATTTTGAATTTTGTCGAAAATCTACTTTTGCGAACTAGTCCCTGGTTTTTCGCCCGATCGGAACCAAACCAGTGCAGAATTGTTCTCTGGAGTCTGAAGATCAATAATTATCGAAAAAAAGTTGAAATTTCGATTCACGGTCGCTAGGGGGTGCAAAATTAACGTTGTGGGAGGAGCCTATTTTACTAAAATGGCTATAACTCCAGAAGTAAAAGAGGTATTTTAACCAAACTTGGTACACATGTGTAATAGGTCAATCTGAGGTCACGGTAAAAAAATCGCGGCGATTGGCCACATGGTGGCGCTATAACATGAAAAAAACATAAAACAGGCTATAACCACCTGACCGTTAGTCCGATTGACTTGAAAATTGGTATGCAGTGTCTTGGTCCAAGGTGCCATGTATGTCTATGAGGACATTGGCGTATCTCAAAAAACATGGCCGCCATCGGCCAATGAAGTTTGAGCACCGATTAGACAAGGTTAACGGAGGCCGATCGGAACGAAACTCGATGGGCATGTTCGTCTCATGGCCCTAGAGGTCTGTAAGAATTTTGAAAGATATCGGCCACTAGTTGGCGCTAACGAGTTTTATGGCTCTGTAATCACGTGGTGTTACACTCATCCACACAATATGCACATCATTTGATAGATCTGCTCATGCTGAACAACTTTGCCTCAAGAACCATTGCTGTCAATCAAACCGTTCATTAAATATTCACGAATATGTCTAAAACCTACTTTTGCGAACTAGTCCTAGGTTTTTCGCCCGATCAGAACCAGACCAGTCTAGGACAATTCTCTGGACTCTCTAGATCAATAATTATCAAAAAAAAGTTGAACTTTTGCATTTGTATGGCTGTAATAGGGTCATTTATAAAATGGGTGTGGCAAAATACACTCAAAAGCCTATAAATCCTAAATGAAAACTCAGAACTTCACAAAAATTGGTCAGCCTATGTGTCATAACATCATTAACAAGCATGCAAAATTTTATGGAGATCGGACGATAGGTGGCGCTATAACCTTTAAAAAGCTTTAAAACCATATATTTCCTATGGTATGTTGCTTGTATTGGCTGTAAATGGTCTTTTCCATCTCTGATCATATAATTTTCATATCATAATGTTCAAAACTAGTGCAATACAATTCTCTGGACTCACTAGATCAATAATTGTCAGAAAAAGTTGAACTACTTCATTTGGATAGCTATAATAGGTTCACTTCAAAATGTAGCCTTTACCAAGTGTCCCCGAAAGCCTATATCTCTTTAATGAATGACTCAGACCTTCTTAAAAACAAGTCAGAACATGTGAAATATCACTCTGAACATGCATGAAAATTTTCAGACAGATCAGACAAAATTTGCCTCTATAACAGTTAAAAAGGTGAAAATGATATGATTATAATGGCATGTTAAGCCAATAAGTGGTATTTTACTGCCCCCTGCTGTTCAAAATAGTCATTTTGTCATATTGTTCTATAATTTATATTTAGACTTTATAAAATCACTATTTTAACATTTACAATTACATTTAGTCAAAATCCATCTGTTAAAGTATTAGTATTGACAGTTTGATCACATCATACATTTCAAATGTCTGCATCTACAACATAATGTGTGTGTGTAGTCTTAGGTTAATCATCTGATTAATAGCTTGCAAAGACTTTGTGAAATGTTTATAGACCATTCAAATATATTTTCATAATGACATATCCCAATAGCATTGAAAAAACAACAACAACATTTGTCTTTGTGTGTGTGTGTGTGTGTGTGTGTGTGTGTGTGTGCGTGTGTGTGTGTGTGTGTGTAAACATGCATTATGGAGTTAAAATGGAAAAACTGGTTTGCTTTAGTGCAGAAAAATGGTGAAAATCAAGAAGTTTAAAGTGAAAGTGAGCCAATATGTGGTCTTCTCCTGCCCTCTGCTGGCCATTCTACTTATTAATGAAGTCTACTCACTTATGCTTTTGCATTCATTAGACACTAAAAATCACTTATATAACAATAAAACACTAAAAAATCACTTATATAACAATTACTATTGTAGCACAATCATATTTTGTCAGAGTTTATCACTTCATTTTTACTGATACTTCACATAATTGCTAGCAATGTGGTAAATCATGGTAAATCACACTAAAAACATGGTAAATCATAATAAATAATACTAGAATGTGGTGTATCAAGATAAATCATACTACAATCCTGGTACATCATTCTAGAACATGGTATATCATGGTACATCATGCTAGAACATGGTAAATCATGTTAGAATGTGGTATATCATGGTAAATCATGCTAGAACATGGTAAATCATGGTAAACTATGCTAGAACAGGGTAAATCATGGTAAACTATGATGAATCATGGTAAACTATGATAAATCATGATAAACTATGGTAATCCATGCTAGAATCACAGTAAACAATGGTAAATCATACTAGAATGTAGTATATCATGGTAAATTATGCTAGAATATGGCAAATCATGCTAGAATCATAGTAAATAATATTAGAATATGCTAAATTGTTGTGGGAGGAGCCTATTTTACTAAAATGGCTATAACTCAAGAAGTAAATGAGATATCTTCACCAAACTCAGTACACATGTGTATGGGTTCAATTTGAGGTCACAGTAAACAATTCTATGGAGATCGGACCATAGGTGGCGCTATAACTGTTAAAAAGCTTTAAAACCAAATATATCACATGGTAAATTGCCTGTATTGGCTGTAAATGGTCTTTTCCATCTATTATGTCAGTGGTTACATGCTTATTAAATAAATCTTAATAACTTTTGATACTTTTGTGCTTAAATGCCTTAAAGGCCTTAACTGCTTGAACCCCGATAAATGCTGCTTGCAGCTTTAATTATTATTATTCTTCTGCCGTAAAACGCATCGTGCAGCCCAAACCGTAAGGGCTAGAGCATTGAAACTTTGCCAGATGGTAGTACAAAAATCGAGGAGAGGTTCAGAGATTATGACCCCGATTGGCCCATAGGTGGCGCTATAGCGACCAAAAGCGCGAAACTGCTCATAACTCCTAGACCGTATGTCGTAGACTCAAGTGTCTTATATCATTGGAAAGCTGGACGCCTGACGAACAAAACGTATATCTCCGATTTCATTTCCGTCATGATAGATTTTCCGCCATTTTGAATTTTGTCGAAAATCTACTTTTGCGAACTAG
This sequence comes from Squalius cephalus, assembly GCF_949319135.1. Taxonomy (NCBI): domain Eukaryota; kingdom Metazoa; phylum Chordata; class Actinopteri; order Cypriniformes; family Leuciscidae; genus Squalius; species Squalius cephalus. Next base: position 46,572 of record NW_027645823.1, read on the forward strand.
TCCCTGGTTTTTTGCCCGATCGGAACCAAACCAGTGCAGAAATGTTCTCTGGAGTCTGAAGATCAATAATTATCGAAAAAAAATTGACATTTCGATTCATGGTCGCTAGGGGGCGCAAAATAATCGTTGTGGGAGGAGCCTATTTTACTAAAATGGCTATAACTTAAAAAGTAAATAAGATAGCTTCACCAAACTCGGTACACCTGTGTATGGGTTCAGTCTGGGGTCACAGTAAAAAAATCGCGACGATTGAACACTAGGTGGCGCTATAACATGAAAAAAACATGAAAAGGGCTATAACCACCTGGCCGTTAGTCCGATTGACTTGAAAATTGGTATGCAGTGTCTTGGTCCAAGGTGCCATGTATGTCTATGAGGACATTGGCGTATCTCAAAAAACATGGCCGCCATTGGCCAATGAAGTTGAGCACCTATTAGACAAGGTTAACGGAGGCCGATCGGAACGAAACTCGATGGGCATGTTCGACTCATGGCCCTAGAGGTCTGTAAGAATTTTGAAAGAAATCGGCCACTAGTTGGCGCTAACGAGTTTTTTGGCTCTGTAATCACGTGGTGTTACACTTATTGTAACAAAATGCATATCATTTGATATATCTGCTCATGCTGAACAACTTTGCCTCAAGAACCATTGCTGTCAATCAAACTGTTCATTAAATATTCACGAATATGTCTAAAACCTACTTTTGCGAACTAGTCCTAGGTTTTTTATCCGATCGGAACCAGACCAGTCTAGGACAATTCTCTGGACTCTCTAGATCAATAATTATCAAAAAAAAGTTGAACTTTTGCATTTGGATGGCTGTAATAGGGTCATTTATAAAATGGGCGTGGCAAAATACACTCAAAAGCCTATAAATCATAAATGAAAACTCAGAACTTCACAAAAAATTGGTCAGCATATGTGACATAACATCATTAACAAGCATGCAAAATTTTATGGAGATCGGACGATAGGTGGCGCTATAACTGTTAAAAAGCTTTAAAACCATATATTTCCTATGGTAAAGTGCCTGTATTGACTGTAAATGGTCTTTTCCATCTCTGATCATATAATTTTCATATCATAATGTTAAAAACTAGTGCAGTACAATTCTCTGGACTCACTAGAACAATAATTGTCAGAAAAAGTTGAACTACTTCATTTGGATAGCTATAATAGGTTCACTTCGAAATGTGGCCTTTACCAAGTGTCCCCGAAAGCCTATATCTCTTTAATGAATGACTCAGACCTTCTTACAAACAAGTCAGAACATGTGAAATATCACTCTGAACATGCATGAAAATTTTCAGACAGATCAGACAAAATTTGCCTCTATAACAGTTAAAAAGGTGAAAATGATATGATTATAATGGCATGTTAAGCCAATAAGTGGTATTTTACTGCCCCCTGCTGTTCAAAATAGTCATTTTGTCATATTGTTCTATAATTTATATTTAGACTTTATAAAATCACTATTTTAACATTTACAATTACATTTAGTCAAAATCCATCTGTTAAAGTATTAGTATTGACAGTTTGATCACATCATACATTTCAAATGTCTGCATCTACAACATAATGTGTGTGTGTAGTCTTAGGTTTCTGAATAAATTCTGAATCATCTGATTAATAGCTTGCAAAGACTTTGTGAAATGTTTATAGACCATTCAAATATATTTTCATAATGACATATACCAATAGCATTGAAATAACAACAACAACATTTGTCTTTGTGTGTGTGTGTGTGTGTGTGTGTGTGTGTGTGTGTAAACATGCATTATGGAGTTAAAATGGAAAAACTGGTTTGCTTTAGTGCAGAAAAATGGTGAAAATCAAGAAGTTTAAAGTGAAAGTGAGCCAATATGTGGTCTTCTACTGCCCTCTGCTGGCCATTCTACTTATTAATGAAGTCTACTCACATATGCTTTTGCATTCATTAGACACTAAAAATCACTTATATAACAATAAAACACTAAAAATCACTTATATAACAATTACTATTGTAGCACAATCATATTTTGTCAGAGTTTATCACTTCATTTTTACTGATACTTCACATAATTGCTAGCAATGTGGTAAATCATGGTAAATCACACTAAAAACATGCTAAATCATAATAAATAATACTAGAATGTGGTGTATCAAGGTAAATCATACTACAATCCTGGTACATCATTCTAGAACATGGTATATCATGGTACATCATGCTAGAACATGGTAAATCATGGTAAACTATGCTAGAACAGGGTAAATCATGGTAAGCCATGATAAATCATAATAAACTATGGTAAATCATGTTAGAATGTGGTATATCATGGTAAATCATGCTAGAACTTGGTAAATCATGGTAAACTATGCTAGAACAGGGTAAATCATGGTAAACTACGATAAATCATGGTAAACTATGATAAATCATGATAAACTATGGTAATCCATGCTAGAATCACAGTAAACAATGGTAAATCATACTAGAATGTAGTATATCATGGTAAATTATGCTAGAATATGGCAAATCATGCTAGAATCATAGTAAATAATACTAGAATGTGCTAAATTGTTGTGGGAGGAGCCTATTTTACTAAAATGGCTATAACTCAAGAAGTAAATGAGATATCTTCACCAAACTCAGTACACATGTGTATGGGTTCAATTTGAGGTCACAGTAAACAATTCTATGGAGATCGGACCATAGGTGGCGCTATAACTGTTAAAAAGCTTTAAAACCATATATATCACATGGTAAATTGCCTGTATTGGCTGTAAATGGTCTTTTCCATCTATTATGTCAGTGGTTACATGCTTATTAAATAAATCTTAATAACTTTTGATGCTTTTGTGCTTAAATGCCTTAAAGGCCTTAACTGCTTGAACCCCGATAAATGCTGCTTGCAGCTTTAATTAGGGGTTCAAGCACGAAGTGCTGAAACCCTATTGTAATTGTACTGATTTTTATTATTATTAGGGGTTCAAGCACGAAGTGCTGAAACCCTATTGTAATTGTACTGATTAGGGGTTCAAGCACGAAGTGCTGAAACCCTATTGTAATTGTGCTGATTTTTATTATTATTATTATTATTAGGGGTTCAAGCACGAAGTGCTGAAACCCTATTGTATTTGTGCTGATTTTTATTATTATTATTATTAGGGGTTCAAGCACGAAGTGCTGAAACCCTATTGTAATTGTGCTGATTTTTATTAGGGGTTCAAGCACGAAGTGCTGAAACCCTATTGTTATTGTAAGGATTTTTATTAGGGGTTCAAGCACGAAGTGCTGAACACCTATTGTAATTGTACTGATTTTTATTAGGGGTTCAAGCACGAAGTGCTGAAACCCTATTGTAATTGTACTGATTTTTATTATTATTATTATTATTCTTCTGCCGTAAAACGCATCGTGCAGCCCAAACCGTAAGGGCTAGAGCATTGAAACTTTGCCAGATGGTAGTACAAAAATCGAGGAGAGGTTCAGAGATTATGACCCCGATTGGCCCATAGGTGGCGCTATAGCAACCAAAAGCGCGAAACTGCTCATAACTCCTAGACCGTATGTCGCAGACTCAAGTGTCTTATATCATTGGAAAGCTGGACGCCTGACGAACAAAACGTATATCTCCGATTTCATTTCCGTCATGATAGATTTTCCGCCATTTTGAATTTTGTCGAAAATCTACTTTTGCGAACTAGTCCCTGGTTTTTTGCCCGATCGGAGCCAAACCAGTGCAGAAATGTTCTCTGGAGTCTGAAGATCAATAATTATCGAAAAAATGTTGAAATTTCGATTCATGGACGCTAGGGGGCGCAAAATAATCGTTGTGGGAGGAGCCTATTTTACTAAAATGGCTATAACTTAAAAAGTAAATAAGATAGCTTCACCAAACTCGGTACACATGTGTATGGGTTCATTCTGGGGTCACAGTAAAAAAATCGCGACGATTGAACACTAGGTGGCGCTATAACATGAAAAAAACATGAAAAGGGCTATAACCACCTGACCGTTAGTCCGATTGACTTGAAAATTGGTATGCAGTGTCTTGGTCCAAGGTGCCATGTATGTCTATGAGGACATTGGCGTATCTCAAAAAACATGGCCGCCATTGGCCAATGAAGTTGAGCACCTATTAGACAAGGTTAACGGAGGCCGATCGGAACGAAACTCGATGGGCATGTTCGACTCATGGCCCTAGAGGTCTGTAAGAATTTTGAAAGAAATCGGCCACTAGTTGGCGCTAACGAGTTTTTTGGCTCTGTAATCACGTGGTGTTACACTTATCGTCACAAAAAGCATATCATTTGATATATCTGCTCATGCTGAACAACTTTGCCTCAAGAACCATTTCTGTCAATCAAACCGTTCATTAAATATTCATGAATATGTCTAAAACCTACTTTTGCGAACTAGTCCTAGGTTTTTTGCCCGATCGGAACCAGACCAGTCTAGGACAATTCTCTGGACTCTCTAGATCAATAATTATCAAAAAAAAGTTGAACTTTTGCATTTGGATGGCTGTAATAGGATCATTTATAAAATGGGCATGGAAAAATACATTAAAAAGCCTATAAATCCTAAATAAAAACCCAGAACTTCACAAAAATTGGTGAACTTATGTGACATAACATCATTAACAAGCATGCAAAATTTCATGGAGATCGGACGATAGGTGGCGCTATAACTGTTAAAAATCTTTAAAACCATATATTTCCTATGGTAAACTGCCTGTATTGACTGTAAATGGTCTTTTCCATCTCTGAATATATAATTTTCATATCATAATGTTAAAAACTAGTGCAATACAATTCTCTGGACTCACTAGAACAATAATTGTCAGAAAAAGTTGAACTACTTCATTTGGATAGCTATAATAGGTTCACTTCAAAATGTGGCCTTTACCAAGTGTCCCCGAAAGCCTATATCTCTTTAATGAATGTTCAAACCTTCTTAAAAACAAGTCAGAACATGTGAAATATCACTCTGAACATGCATGAAAATTTTCAGACAGATCTGACAAAATTTGCCTCTATAACAGTTAAAAAGGTGAAAATGATATGAATATAATGACATATTAAGCCAAGAAGTGGTATTTTACTGCCCCCTGCTGTTTAAAATAGTCATGTTGTCATATTGTTCTATAATTTATATTTAGACTTTATAAAATCACTATTTTAACATTTACAATTACATTTAGTCAAAAATCCATCTGTTAAATTATTAGTATTGACAGTTTGATCACATCATATATTTCAAATGTCTGTATCTACAATATAATGTGTGTGTGTAGTCTTAGGTTTCTGAATAAATTCTGAATGATCTGATTAATAGCTTACAAAGACTTTGTGAAATGTTTATAGACCATTCAAATATATTTTCATAATGACATATCCCAATAGCATTGAAAAAACAACATTTGTCTTGTGTGTGTGTGTGTGTGTGTGTGTGTGTGTGTGTGTGTGTGTGTGTGTGTTAACATGCATTATGGATTTAAAATGGAAAAACTGGTTTGCTTTAGTGCAGAAAAATGGTGAAAATCAAGAAGTTTAAAGTGAAAGTGAGCCAATATGTGGTCTTCTACTGCCCTCTGCTGGCCATTCTACTTATTAATGTCTACCCACATATGCTTTTGCATTCATTAGACACTAAAAATCACTTATATAACAATAAAACACTAAAAAATCACTTATATAACAATTACTATTGTAGCACAATCATATTTTGTCAGAGTTTATCACTTCATTTTTACTGATACTTCACATAATTGCTAGCAATGTGGTAAATCATGGTTAAATCACACTAAAAACATGGTAAATCAATAAATGATACTTGAATGTGGTGTATCAAGGTAAATCATACTACAATCCTGGTACATCATTCTAGAACATAGTATATCATGGTACATCATGCTAGAACATGGTAAATCATGGTAAACTATGCTAGAACAGGGTAAATCATGGTAAGCCATGATAAATCATAATAAACTATGGTAAATCATGTTAGAATGTGGTATATCATGGTAAATCATGCTAGAACATGGTAAATCATGGTAAACTATGCTAGAACAGGGTAAATCATGGTAAACTATGATAAATCATGATAAACTATGGTAATCCATGCTAGAATCACAGTAAACAATGGTAAATCATACTAGAATGTAGTATATCATGGTAAATTATGCTAGAATATGGCAAATCATGCTAGAATCATAGTAAATAATACTAGAATGTGCTAAATTGTTGTGGGAGGAGCCTATTTTACTAAAATGGCTATAACTCAAGAAGTAAATGAGATATCTTCACCAAACTCAGTACACATGTGTATGGGTTCAATTTGAGGTCACAGTAAACAATTCTATGGAGATCGGACCATAGGTGGCGCTATAACTGTTAAAAAGCTTTAAAACCATATATATCCCATGGTAAACTGCCTGTATTGGCTGTAAATGGTCTTTTCCATCTATTATGTCCGTGGTTACATGCTTGCTAAATAAATCTTAACTTTTGATGCTTTTGTGCTTAAATGCTTAAAAGGCTTTAACTGCTTGAACCCCGATAAATGCTGCTTGCAGCTTTAATTATTATTATTATTATTATTCCGCCGTAAAACGCATCGTGCAGCCCAAACCGTAAGAGCTGGAACTTTGAAACTTTGACAGATGGTAGTACAAAAATCGAGGAAAGGTTCAGAGATTATGACCCCGATTGGCCCATAGGTGGCGCTATAACAACCAAAAGCGCGAAACTGCTCATAACTCCTAGACCGTATGTCGTAGACTCAAGTGTCTTATATCATTGGAAAGCTGGACGCCTGACGAACAAAACGTATATCTCCGATTTCATTTCCGCCATGATAGATTTTCCGCCATTTTGAATTTTGTCAAAAATCTACTTTTGCGAACTAGTCCCTGGTTTTTTGCCCGATTGGAACCAAACTAGTGCAGAAATGTTCTCTGGAGACTGAATATCAATAATTATCGAAAAAAAGTGGAAATTTCGATTCACGGTCGCTAAGGGGCGCAAAAACGTACGTTGTGGGAGGGGCCTATTTTACTAAAATGGCTATAACTCCCGATGTAAATGAGTTATCTTCACCAAACTTGGTACACATGTGTATGAGCTTACTCTGGGGTCACAGTAAAAAAATCGCGACGATTGGCCTCATGGTGGCGCTATAAAATGAAAAAAACATAAAACAGGCTATAACCACCTGACCGTTAGTCCGATTGACTTGAAAATTGGTATGCAGTGTCTTGGTCCAAGGTGCCATGTATGTGTATGAGGACATTGGCGTATCTCAAAAAACATGGCCGCCATTGGCCAACGAAGTTTGAGCACCTATTAGACAAGGTTAACGGAGGCCGATCGGAACGAAACTCAATGGGCATGTTCGGCTCATGGCCCTAAAGGTCTGTAAGAATTTTGAAAGAAATCGGCCACTAGTTGGCGCTAACGAGTTTTACGGCTCTGTAATCACGTGGTGTTACAAATATCCACACAATATGCATATCATTTGATAGATCTCCTCATCCTGAACAACTTTGCCTCAAGAACCATTGCTGTCAATCAAACTGTTCATTAATTATTCATTAATATGTTAAAAACCTACTTTTGCGAACTAGTCCTAGGTTTTTTGCCCGATCGGAACCAGACCAGTCTAGGACAATTCTCTGGACTCTCTAGATCAATAATTATCAAAAAAAAGTTGAACTTTTGCATTTGGATGGCTGTAATAGGGTAATTTATAAAATGGGCGTGTCAAAATACATTAAAAAGCCTATAAATCCTAAATAAAAACTCAGAACTTCACAAAAATTGGTCAGCATATGTGACATAACATCATTAACAAGCATGAAAAATTCTATGGAGATCGGACGATAGGTGGCGCTATAACTGTTAAAAAGCTTTAAAATCATATATTTCCTATGGTAAACTGCCTGTATTGGCTGTAAATGGTCTTTTCCATCTCTGATCATATAATTTTCATATCATAATGTTCAAAACTAGTGCAATACAATTCTCTGGACTCACTAGATCAATAATTGTCAGAAAAAGTTGAACTACTTCATTTGGATAGCTATAATAGGTTCACTTCAAAATCTGGCCTTTACCAAGTGTCCCCGAAAGCCTATATCTCTTTAATCAATGCTCAGACCTTCTTAAAAACAAGTCAGAACGTGTGAAATATCACCCTGAACAAGCATGAAAATTTTCAGACAGATCGGACAAAATTTGCCTCTATAACAGTTAAAAAGGTGAAAATGATATGAATTAATGGCATGTTAAGCCAATAAGTGGTATTTTACTGCCCCCTGCTGTTTAAAATAGTCATTTTCTCATATTGGTATTGGTATCAGCCATGGTAAATCATGATAAATTATGGTGTGTGTGTGTGTGTGTGTGTGTGTGTGTGTGTGGTACAAATATAACAAAGGTTTTATTTTCCAACATGAAAACAAACATAACAGAGTGCTAGTGCACAAACAATAACCGACAATGATAATGGATGAGAGGGGAACTTAAATACACAGATCAAGACAAGGACAACAGGTGACGGTTATGATGATGAGGAGCAGGTGATGATGAGGAGGGTGATGAGGAGCAGGTGCAGGTGATGACGACAGATGGTGAATGTGATGAAGACAGAAGGTGAATGTGATGAAGGTGAATGTGACACCAATATCACTGAAACATTTGTGTGTGTGTGTGTGTGTGTGTGTGTGTGTGTGTGTGTGTGTGTGTGTGTGTGTGTGTAGCATTATTGTGTGTAGCATATGTAGCAAGTATGCATTATTGAGTTAACATGGAAACACTGGTTTGCTTTAGTGCAGAAAACTGGTCAAAATCATGAGGTTTAAAGTGAAAGTGAGCCAATAAGTGGTCTTCTACTGCCCTCTGTTGGCCATTCTACTTATTAATTAAATTTTTCCACATGTGCTTGCATTTATACTTGAATACACACTAAAAATCACTTATATAGCAATAACTATTATAACATAATCATATTTTGTCAGTGTTAATCACTTTATTTGCACTGACACTTCAAATAATTGCTAGTAATGTGGTAAATCATGGTAAATCATGGTTAACTATGCTGTGTGTGTGTGTGTGTGTGTGTGTGTGTGTGTGTGTGTGTGTGTGTGTGTGTGTGTGTGTGTGTGTGTGTGTGTAAGCATGCATTGAGTTAACATGGATAAACTGGTTTGCTTTAGTGCAGAAAACTGGTTTAAAGTGAAAGTGAGCCAATAAGTGGTCTTCTACTGCCCTCTGCTGGCCATTCTACTTATTAATGAAATATTTCAACATGTGCTTGCATTCATACTTGAATACACACTAAAAAAATCACTTATATAGCAATAACTATTATAACACAATCATATTTTGACAGTGTTAATCACTTTATTTGCACTGACACTTCAAATAATTGCTAGTAATGTGATAAATCAGGCTAGAAACATGGTAAATCAAAGTAAATAATACTAGATTGTCGTTTATCTCCTGGTAAATAATACTAGAACGTGGTATATCATGGTAAATCATGGTTAACTATGCTGTGTGTGTATGTGTGTGTGTGTGTGTGTGTGTGTGTGTGTGTGTGTGTGTTTGTGTGTGTGTGTGTGTGTGTGTGTGTGTGTGTTTGTGTGTGTGTGTGTGTGTGTGTGTGTGTGTGTGTGTGTAAGCATGCATTGAGTTAACATGGAAAAACTGGTTTGCTTTAGTGCAGAAAACTGGTTTAAAGTGAAAGTGAGCCAATAAGTGGTCTTCTAGTGCCCTCTGCTGGCCATTCTACTTAATAATGAAATATTTTACATGTGCTTTTGCATTCATACTTGGACACACACTAAAAATCACGTATATAACTAACTATTATAACACAATAATATTTTGTCAGTGTTCATCACCTCATTTGCACTGACACTTCACATAATTGCTAGTAATGTGGTTAATCATGCTAGAAACATTGTAAATCATAGTAAATAATACTGAAATGAGGTGTATCAAGGTAAATCATGCTAGAATCCTAATAAATCATTCTGGAACATGGTATATGATAGTAAATCATGCTAGAATCATATTAAATAATTCTAGAATGTGGCAAATCGTTGTGGGAGGAGCCTATTTTACTCAAATGGCTATAACTCAAGAAGTAAATGAGATATCTTCACCAAACTCAGTACACATGTGTATGGGTTCAATTTGAGGTCACAGTAAACAATTTTATGGAGATCGGACCATAGGTGGCGCTATAACTGTTAAAAAGCTTTAAAACCATATATATCCCATGGCAAATTGCCTGTATTGGCTGTAAATGGTCTTTTCCATCTATTATGTCAGTGGTTACATGCTTGCTAAATAAATCTTAATAACTTTTGATGCTTTTGTGCTTAAATGCCTTAAAGGCCTTAACTGCTTGAACCCCGATAAATGCTGCTTGCAGCTTTAATTATTATTATTCTTCTGCCGTAAAACGCATCGTGCAGCCCAAACCGTAAGGGCTAGAGCATTGAAACTTTGCCAGATGGTAGTACAAAAATCGAGGAGAGGTTATCAAATTATGACCCCGATTGGTCCATAGGTGGCGCTATAGCAACCAAAAGCGCGAAACTGCTCATAACTCCTAGACCGTAAGTCATAGACTCAAGTATCTTATATCAGTGGAAAGCTGGACACCTGACGAACAAAACGTATATCTCCGATTTTATTTCCGTCATGATAGATTTTCCGCCATTTTGAATTTTGTCGAAAACCTACTTTTGCGAACTAGTCCCTGGTTTTTTGCCCGATCGGAACCAAACCAGTGCAGAATTGTTCTGTGGAGTCTGAAGATCAATAATTATCGAAAAAAAGTTGAAATTTCGATTCACGGTCGCTAGGGGGTGCAAAATTAACGTTGTGGGAGGAGCCTATTTTACTAAAATGGCTATAACTCAAGAAGTAATTCAGTAAACTTCACCAAACTTGGTAAACATGTGTAGAAGGTCAATCTGAGGTCACAGTAAAAAAATTGCGTCGATTGGCCACATGGTGGCGCTATAAAACAAAAAAACATGTAGACACCTGACCGTTAGTCCGATTGACTTGAAATTTGGTATGCAGTATCTTGGCCCAAGGGGCCATGTATGTCTAAAAGGATATTGGCATATCTCGAAAAACATGGCCGCCATTGGCCAATGAGGTTTGAGCACCTATTAAACAAGGTTAACGGAGGCCGATCGGAACGAAACTCGATGGGCATGTTCGACTCATGGCCCTAGAGGTCTGTAAGAGTTTTGAAAGAAATCGGCCACTAGTTGGCGCTAACGAGTTTTATGGCTCTGTAATCACGTGGTGTTACACTTATCGTCACAAAATGCATATCATCTGATAGATCTGCTCATGCTGAACAACTTTGCCTCAAGAACTAATGCTGTCAATTAAACCGTTTATTAAATATTCGTAATTATGTTAAAAACCTACTTTTACGAACTAGTCCTAGGTTTTTCGCCCGATCGAAACCAGACCAGTCTAGGACAATTCTCTGGACACTCTAGATCAATAATTATCAAAAAAAAGTTGAACTTTTGCATTTTGCGCATGGGTATATTGGGTCATAAAGAAAATGGGCGTGGCAAAATGCACTCAAAAGCCTATAAATCCTAAACGAAAACTCAGAACTTCACGAAAATTGGTGAGCATATGTGCCACAACATCATTAACAAGCATGCAAAATATCATGGAGATCGGACTATAGGTGGCGCTATAACTGTTAAAAAGCTTGCCTGTATTGGCTGTAAATGGACTTTTCCATCTATTATTTCAGTGGTTAAAAGCTTTCTAAATAAATCTTAATGTCTTAAATGCTTATGTGCTTAAAGGCCTTAAATGCTTGAACCCCGATAAATGCTGCTTGCAGCTTTAATTAGGGGTTCAAGCATGAAATGCTGAAACCCTATTGTAATTGTAAGGATTTGTAAAACGCATCGTGCAGGACAAACCGTAAGGCCTAGAGACTTGAAACCTGGCCAGATGGTAGGCCTCAATTTGGGGACAACCTATCAGAGTATGACCCCGATTGGCCCATAGGTGGCGCTACAGCAACCAAAAGTTCAAAATTGCTCATAACTCTTAGACCGTTTGTCCCAGGATCAAGTGTCTTATATCGTTGGAATCCTTGGCTCAAGGCGGACAAAATGGCTATCTCCAATTTGGATGTAGGCAGGAAAAATTTTCTGCTATGTCGGATTTTGCCCAAAACCTACTTTTGCGAACTAGTCCCTGGTTTTTCGCCCGATCGGAACCAAACCAGTCTAGGACAATTCTCTGGACTCTCTAGATCAATAATTATCGAAAAAAAAGTTGAACTTTTGCATTTGGGTGGCTGTAACAGGGTCATTTAGAAAAGGGGCGTGGCAAAATACACTCAAAAGCCTATAAATCCCAAATGAAAACTCAGAACTTCACCCAAATTGATGAGCATATGTGTCAGAACATGCTGAGGAAGCATGCAGAGTTTCATGGAGATCGGACCACAGTTGGCGCTATAACTGGCAAAAAGCCTTCATTCTTATTAGGGGTTCAAGCATGAAATGCTGAAACCCTATTGTAATTGTAAGGATTTGTAAAACGCATCGTGCAGGACAAACCGTAAGGCCTAGAGACTTGAAACCTGGCCAGATGGTAGGCCTCAATTTGGGGACAACCTATCAGAGTATGACCCCGATTGGCCCATAGGTGGCGCTACAGCAACCAAAAGTTCAAAATTGCTCATAACTCTTAGACCGTTTGTCCCAGGATCAAGTGTCTTATATCGTTGGAATCCTTGGCTCAAGGCGGACAAAATGGCTATCTCCAATTTGGATGTAGGCAGGAAAAATTTTCTGCTATGTCGGATTTTGCCCAAAACCTACTTTTGCGAACTAGTCCCTGGTTTTTCGCCCGATCGGAACCAAACCAGTCTAGGACAATTCTCTGGACTCTCTAGATCAATAATTATCGAAAAAAAAGTTGAACTTTTGCATTTGGGTGGCTGTAACAGGGTCATTTAGAAAAGGGGCGTGGCAAAATACACTCAAAAGCCTATAAATCCCAAATGAAAACTCAGAACTTCACCCAAATTGATGAGCATATGTGTCAGAACATGCTGAGGAAGCATGCAGAGTTTCATGGAGATCGGACCACAGTTGGCGCTATAACTGGCAAAAAGCCTTCATTCTTATTAGGGGTTCAAGCATGAAATGCTGAAACCCTATTGTAATTGTAAGGATTTGTAAAACGCATCGTGCAGGACAAACCGTAAGGCCTAGAGACTTGAAACCTGGCCAGATGGTAGGCCTCAATTTGGGGACAACCTATCAGAGTATGACCCCGATTGGCCCATAGGTGGCGCTACAGCAACCAAAAGTTCAAAATTGCTCATAACTCTTAGACCGTTTGTCCCAGGATCAAGTGTCTTATACCGTTGGAATCCTTGGCTCAAGGCGGACAAAATGGCTATCTCCAATTTGGATGTAGGCAGGAAAAATTTTCTGCTATGTCGGATTTTGCCCAAAACCTACTTTTGCGAACTAGTCCCTGGTTTTTCGCCCGATCGGAACCAAACCAGTCTAGGACAATTCTCTGGACTCTCTAGATCAATAATTATCGAAAAAAAGTTGAACTTTTGCATTTGGGTGGCTGTAACAGGGTCATTTAGAAAAGGGGCGTGGCAAAATACACTCAAAAGCCTATAAATCCCAAATGAAAACTCAGAACTTCACCCAAATTGATGAGCATATGTGTCAGAACATGCTGAGGAAGCATGCAGAGTTTCATGGAGATCGGACCACAGTTGGCGCTATAACTGGCAAAAAGCCTTCATTCTTATTAGGGGTTCAAGCATGAAATGCTGAAACCCTATTGTAATTGTAAGGATTTGTAAAACGCATCGTGCAGGACAAACCGTAAGGCCTAGAGACTTGAAACCTGGCCAGATGGTAGGCCTCAATTTGGGGACAACCTATCAGAGTATGACCCCGATTGGCCCATAGGTGGCGCTACAGCAACCAAAAGTTCAAAATTGCTCATAACTCTTAGACCGTTTGTCCCAGGATCAAGTGTCTTATATCGTTGGAATCCTTGGCTCAAGGCGGACAAAATGGCTATCTCCAATTTGGATGTAGGCAGGAAAAATTTTCTGCTATGTCGGATTTTGCCCAAAACCTACTTTTGCGAACTAGTCCCTGGTTTTTCGCCCGATCGGAACCAAACCAGTCTAGGACAATTCTCTGGACTCTCTAGATCAATAATTATCGAAAAAAAGTTGAACTTTTGCATTTGGGTGGCTGTAACAGGGTCATTTAGAAAAGGGGCGTGGCAAAATACACTCAAAAGCCTATAAATCCCAAATGAAAACTCAGAACTTCACCCAAATTGATGAGCATATGTGTCAGAACATGCTGAGGAAGCATGCAGAGTTTCATGGAGATCGGACCACAGTTGGCGCTATAACTGGCAAAAAGCCTTCATTCTTATTAGGGGTTCAAGCATGAAATGCTGAAACCCTATTGTAATTGTAAGGATTTGTAAAACGCATCGTGCAGGACAAACCGTAAGGCCTAGAGACTTGAAACCTGGCCAGATGGTAGGCCTCAATTTGGGGACAACCTATCAGAGTATGACCCCGATTGGCCCATAGGTGGCGCTACAGCAACCAAAAGTTCAAAATTGCTCATAACTCTTAGACCGTTTGTCCCAGGATCAAGTGTCTTATACCGTTGGAATCCTTGGCTCAAGGCGGACAAAATGGCTATCTCCAATTTGGATGTAGGCAGGAAAAATTTTCTGCTATGTCGGATTTTGCCCAAAACCTACTTTTGCGAACTAGTCCCTGGTTTTTCGCCCGATCGGAACCAAACCAGTCTAGGACAATTCTCTGGACTCTCTAGATCAATAATTATCGAAAAAAAGTTGAACTTTTGCATTTGGGTGGCTGTAACAGGGTCATTTAGAAAAGGGGCGTGGCAAAATACACTCAAAAGCCTATAAATCCCAAATGAAAACTCAGAACTTCACCCAAATTGATGAGCATATGTGTCAGAACATGCTGAGGAAGCATGCAGAGTTTCATGGAGATCGGACCACAGTTGGCGCTATAACTGGCAAAAAGCCTTCATTCTTATTAGGGGTTCAAGCATGAAATGCTGAAACCCTATTGTAATTGTAAGGATTTGTAAAACGCATCGTGCAGGACAAACCGTAAGGCCTAGAGACTTGAAACCTGGCCAGATGGTAGGCCTCAATTTGGGGACAACCTATCAGAGTATGACCCCGATTGGCCCATAGGTGGCGCTACAGCAACCAAAAGTTCAAAATTGCTCATAACTCTTAGACCGTTTGTCCCAGGATCAAGTGTCTTATATCGTTGGAATCCTTGGCTCAAGGCGGACAAAATGGCTATCTCCAATTTGGATGTAGGCAGGAAAAATTTTCTGCTATGTCGGATTTTGCCCAAAACCTACTTTTGCGAACTAGTCCCTGGTTTTTCGCCCGATCGGAACCAAACCAGTCTAGGACAATTCTCTGGACTCTCTAGATCAATAATTATCGAAAAAAAAGTTGAACTTTTGCATTTGGGTGGCTGTAACAGGGTCATTTAGAAAAGGGGCGTGGCAAAATACACTCAAAAGCCTATAAATCCCAAATGAAAACTCAGAACTTCACCCAAATTGATGAGCATATGTGTCAGAACATGCTGAGGAAGCATGCAGAGTTTCATGGAGATCGGACCACAGTTGGCGCTATAACTGGCAAAAAGCCTTCATTCTTATTAGGGGTTCAAGCATGAAATGCTGAAACCCTATTGTAATTGTAAGGATTTGTAAAACGCATCGTGCAGGACAAACCGTAAGGCCTAGAGACTTGAAACCTGGCCAGATGGTAGGCCTCAATTTGGGGACAACCTATCAGAGTATGACCCCGATTGGCCCATAGGTGGCGCTACAGCAACCAAAAGTTCAAAATTGCTCATAACTCTTAGACCGTTTGTCCCAGGATCAAGTGTCTTATATCGTTGGAATCCTTGGCTCAAGGCGGACAAAATGGCTATCTCCAATTTGGATGTAGGCAGGAAAAATTTTCTGCTATGTCGGATTTTGCCCAAAACCTACTTTTGCGAACTAGTCCCTGGTTTTTCGCCCGATCGGAACCAAACCAGTCTAGGACAATTCTCTGGACTCTCTAGATCAATAATTATCGAAAAAAAAGTTGAACTTTTGCATTTGGGTGGCTGTAACAGGGTCATTTAGAAAAGGGGCGTGGCAAAATACACTCAAAAGCCTATAAATCCCAAATGAAAACTCAGAACTTCACCCAAATTGATGAGCATATGTGTCAGAACATGCTGAGGAAGCATGCAGAGTTTCATGGAGATCGGACCACAGTTGGCGCTATAACTGGCAAAAAGCCTTCATTCTTATTAGGGGTTCAAGCATGAAATGCTGAAACCCTATTGTAATTGTAAGGATTTGTAAAACGCATCGTGCAGGACAAACCGTAAGGCCTAGAGACTTGAAACCTGGCCAGATGGTAGGCCTCAATTTGGGGACAACCTATCAGAGTATGACCCCGATTGGCCCATAGGTGGCGCTACAGCAACCAAAAGTTCAAAATTGCTCATAACTCTTAGACCGTTTGTCCCAGGATCAAGTGTCTTATACCGTTGGAATCCTTGGCTCAAGGCGGACAAAATGGCTATCTCCAATTTGGATGTAGGCAGGAAAAATTTTCTGCTATGTCGGATTTTGCCCAAAACCTACTTTTGCGAACTAGTCCCTGGTTTTTCGCCCGATCGGAACCAAACCAGTCTAGGACAATTCTCTGGACTCTCTAGATCAATAATTATCGAAAAAAAGTTGAACTTTTGCATTTGGGTGGCTGTAACAGGGTCATTTAGAAAAGGGGCGTGGCAAAATACACTCAAAAGCCTATAAATCCCAAATGAAAACTCAGAACTTCACCCAAATTGATGAGCATATGTGTCAGAACATGCTGAGGAAGCATGCAGAGTTTCATGGAGATCGGACCACAGTTGGCGCTATAACTGGCAAAAAGCCTTCATTCTTATTAGGGGTTCAAGCATGAAATGCTGAAACCCTATTGTAATTGTAAGGATTTGTAAAACGCATCGTGCAGGACAAACCGTAAGGCCTAGAGACTTGAAACCTGGCCAGATGGTAGGCCTCAATTTGGGGACAACCTATCAGAGTATGACCCCGATTGGCCCATAGGTGGCGCTACAGCAACCAAAAGTTCAAAATTGCTCATAACTCTTAGACCGTTTGTCCCAGGATCAAGTGTCTTATACCGTTGGAATCCTTGGCTCAAGGCGGACAAAATGGCTATCTCCAATTTGGATGTAGGCAGGAAAAATTTTCTGCTATGTCGGATTTTGCCCAAAACCTACTTTTGCGAACTAGTCCCTGGTTTTTCGCCCGATCGGAACCAAACCAGTCTAGGACAATTCTCTGGACTCTCTAGATCAATAATTATCGAAAAAAAGTTGAACTTTTGCATTTGGGTGGCTGTAACAGGGTCATTTAGAAAAGGGGCGTGGCAAAATACACTCAAAAGCCTATAAATCCCAAATGAAAACTCAGAACTTCACCCAAATTGATGAGCATATGTGTCAGAACATGCTGAGGAAGCATGCAGAGTTTCATGGAGATCGGACCACAGTTGGCGCTATAACTGGCAAAAAGCCTTCATTCTTATTAGGGGTTCAAGCATGAAATGCTGAAACCCTATTGTAATTGTAAGGATTTGTAAAACGCATCGTGCAGGACAAACCGTAAGGCCTAGAGACTTGAAACCTGGCCAGATGGTAGGCCTCAATTTGGGGACAACCTATCAGAGTATGACCCCGATTGGCCCATAGGTGGCGCTACAGCAACCAAAAGTTCAAAATTGCTCATAACTCTTAGACCGTTTGTCCCAGGATCAAGTGTCTTATATCGTTGGAATCCTTGGCTCAAGGCGGACAAAATGGCTATCTCCAATTTGGATGTAGGCAGGAAAAATTTTCTGCTATGTCGGATTTTGCCCAAAACCTACTTTTGCGAACTAGTCCCTGGTTTTTCGCCCGATCGGAACCAAACCAGTCTAGGACAATTCTCTGGACTCTCTAGATCAATAATTATCGAAAAAAAAGTTGAACTTTTGCATTTGGGTGGCTGTAACAGGGTCATTTAGAAAAGGGGCGTGGCAAAATACACTCAAAAGCCTATAAATCCCAAATGAAAACTCAGAACTTCACCCAAATTGATGAGCATATGTGTCAGAACATGCTGAGGAAGCATGCAGAGTTTCATGGAGATCGGACCACAGTTGGCGCTATAACTGGCAAAAAGCCTTCATTCTTATTAGGGGTTCAAGCATGAAATGCTGAAACCCTATTGTAATTGTAAGGATTTGTAAAACGCATCGTGCAGGACAAACCGTAAGGCCTAGAGACTTGAAACCTGGCCAGATGGTAGGCCTCAATTTGGGGACAACCTATCAGAGTATGACCCCGATTGGCCCATAGGTGGCGCTACAGCAACCAAAAGTTCAAAATTGCTCATAACTCTTAGACCGTTTGTCCCAGGATCAAGTGTCTTATATCGTTGGAATCCTTGGCTCAAGGCGGACAAAATGGCTATCTCCAATTTGGATGTAGGCAGGAAAAATTTTCTGCTATGTCGGATTTTGCCCAAAACCTACTTTTGCGAACTAGTCCCTGGTTTTTCGCCCGATCGGAACCAAACCAGTCTAGGACAATTCTCTGGACTCTCTAGATCAATAATTATCGAAAAAAAAGTTGAACTTTTGCATTTGGGTGGCTGTAACAGGGTCATTTAGAAAAGGGGCGTGGCAAAATACACTCAAAAGCCTATAAATCCCAAATGAAAACTCAGAACTTCACCCAAATTGATGAGCATATGTGTCAGAACATGCTGAGGAAGCATGCAGAGTTTCATGGAGATCGGACCACAGTTGGCGCTATAACTGGCAAAAAGCCTTCATTCTTATTAGGGGTTCAAGCATGAAATGCTGAAACCCTATTGTAATTGTAAGGATTTGTAAAACGCATCGTGCAGGACAAACCGTAAGGCCTAGAGACTTGAAACCTGGCCAGATGGTAGGCCTCAATTTGGGGACAACCTATCAGAGTATGACCCCGATTGGCCCATAGGTGGCGCTACAGCAACCAAAAGTTCAAAATTGCTCATAACTCTTAGACCGTTTGTCCCAGGATCAAGTGTCTTATACCGTTGGAATCCTTGGCTCAAGGCGGACAAAATGGCTATCTCCAATTTGGATGTAGGCAGGAAAAATTTTCTGCTATGTCGGATTTTGCCCAAAACCTACTTTTGCGAACTAGTCCCTGGTTTTTCGCCCGATCGGAACCAAACCAGTCTAGGACAATTCTCTGGACTCTCTAGATCAATAATTATCGAAAAAAAAGTTGAACTTTTGCATTTGGGTGGCTGTAACAGGGTCATTTAGAAAAGGGGCGTGGCAAAATACACTCAAAAGCCTATAAATCCCAAATGAAAACTCAGAACTTCACCCAAATTGATGAGCATATGTGTCAGAACATGCTGAGGAAGCATGCAGAGTTTCATGGAGATCGGACCACAGTTGGCGCTATAACTGGCAAAAAGCCTTCATTCTTATTAGGGGTTCAAGCATGAAATGCTGAAACCCTATTGTAATTGTAAGGATTTGTAAAACGCATCGTGCAGGACAAACCGTAAGGCCTAGAGACTTGAAACCTGGCCAGATGGTAGGCCTCAATTTGGGGACAACCTATCAGAGTATGACCCCGATTGGCCCATAGGTGGCGCTACAGCAACCAAAAGTTCAAAATTGCTCATAACTCTTAGACCGTTTGTCCCAGGATCAAGTGTCTTATACCGTTGGAATCCTTGGCTCAAGGCGGACAAAATGGCTATCTCCAATTTGGATGTAGGCAGGAAAAATTTTCTGCTATGTCGGATTTTGCCCAAAACCTACTTTTGCGAACTAGTCCCTGGTTTTTCGCCCGATCGGAACCAAACCAGTCTAGGACAATTCTCTGGACTCTCTAGATCAATAATTATCGAAAAAAAGTTGAACTTTTGCATTTGGGTGGCTGTAACAGGGTCATTTAGAAAAGGGGCGTGGCAAAATACACTCAAAAGCCTATAAATCCCAAATGAAAACTCAGAACTTCACCCAAATTGATGAGCATATGTGTCAGAACATGCTGAGGAAGCATGCAGAGTTTCATGGAGATCGGACCACAGTTGGCGCTATAACTGGCAAAAAGCCTTCATTCTTATTAGGGGTTCAAGCATGAAATGCTGAAACCCTATTGTAATTGTAAGGATTTGTAAAACGCATCGTGCAGGACAAACCGTAAGGCCTAGAGACTTGAAACCTGGCCAGATGGTAGGCCTCAATTTGGGGACAACCTATCAGAGTATGACCCCGATTGGCCCATAGGTGGCGCTACAGCAACCAAAAGTTCAAAATTGCTCATAACTCTTAGACCGTTTGTCCCAGGATCAAGTGTCTTATACCGTTGGAATCCTTGGCTCAAGGCGGACAAAATGGCTATCTCCAATTTGGATGTAGGCAGGAAAAATTTTCTGCTATGTCGGATTTTGCCCAAAACCTACTTTTGCGAACTAGTCCCTGGTTTTTCGCCCGATCGGAACCAAACCAGTCTAGGACAATTCTCTGGACTCTCTAGATCAATAATTATCGAAAAAAAGTTGAACTTTTGCATTTGGGTGGCTGTAACAGGGTCATTTAGAAAAGGGGCGTGGCAAAATACACTCAAAAGCCTATAAATCCCAAATGAAAACTCAGAACTTCACCCAAATTGATGAGCATATGTGTCAGAACATGCTGAGGAAGCATGCAGAGTTTCATGGAGATCGGACCACAGTTGGCGCTATAACTGGCAAAAAGCCTTCATTCTTATTAGGGGTTCAAGCATGAAATGCTGAAACCCTATTGTAATTGTAAGGATTTGTAAAACGCATCGTGCAGGACAAACCGTAAGGCCTAGAGACTTGAAACCTGGCCAGATGGTAGGCCTCAATTTGGGGACAACCTATCAGAGTATGACCCCGATTGGCCCATAGGTGGCGCTACAGCAACCAAAAGTTCAAAATTGCTCATAACTCTTAGACCGTTTGTCCCAGGATCAAGTGTCTTATACCGTTGGAATCCTTGGCTCAAGGCGGACAAAATGGCTATCTCCAATTTGGATGTAGGCAGGAAAAATTTTCTGCTATGTCGGATTTTGCCCAAAACCTACTTTTGCGAACTAGTCCCTGGTTTTTCGCCCGATCGGAACCAAACCAGTCTAGGACAATTCTCTGGACTCTCTAGATCAATAATTATCGAAAAAAAGTTGAACTTTTGCATTTGGGTGGCTGTAACAGGGTCATTTAGAAAAGGGGCGTGGCAAAATACACTCAAAAGCCTATAAATCCCAAATGAAAACTCAGAACTTCACCCAAATTGATGAGCATATGTGTCAGAACATGCTGAGGAAGCATGCAGAGTTTCATGGAGATCGGACCACAGTTGGCGCTATAACTGGCAAAAAGCCTTCATTCTTATTAGGGGTTCAAGCATGAAATGCTGAAACCCTATTGTAATTGTAAGGATTTGTAAAACGCATCGTGCAGGACAAACCGTAAGGCCTAGAGACTTGAAACCTGGCCAGATGGTAGGCCTCAATTTGGGGACAACCTATCAGAGTATGACCCCGATTGGCCCATAGGTGGCGCTACAGCAACCAAAAGTTCAAAATTGCTCATAACTCTTAGACCGTTTGTCCCAGGATCAAGTGTCTTATACCGTTGGAATCCTTGGCTCAAGGCGGACAAAATGGCTATCTCCAATTTGGATGTAGGCAGGAAAAATTTTCTGCTATGTCGGATTTTGCCCAAAACCTACTTTTGCGAACTAGTCCCTGGTTTTTCGCCCGATCGGAACCAAACCAGTCTAGGACAATTCTCTGGACTCTCTAGATCAATAATTATCGAAAAAAAGTTGAACTTTTGCATTTGGGTGGCTGTAACAGGGTCATTTAGAAAAGGGGCGTGGCAAAATACACTCAAAAGCCTATAAATCCCAAATGAAAACTCAGAACTTCACCCAAATTGATGAGCATATGTGTCAGAACATGCTGAGGAAGCATGCAGAGTTTCATGGAGATCGGACCACAGTTGGCGCTATAACTGGCAAAAAGCCTTCATTCTTATTAGGGGTTCAAGCATGAAATGCTGAAACCCTATTGTAATTGTAAGGATTTGTAAAACGCATCGTGCAGGACAAACCGTAAGGCCTAGAGACTTGAAACCTGGCCAGATGGTAGGCCTCAATTTGGGGACAACCTATCAGAGTATGACCCCGATTGGCCCATAGGTGGCGCTACAGCAACCAAAAGTTCAAAATTGCTCATAACTCTTAGACCGTTTGTCCCAGGATCAAGTGTCTTATACCGTTGGAATCCTTGGCTCAAGGCGGACAAAATGGCTATCTCCAATTTGGATGTAGGCAGGAAAAATTTTCTGCTATGTCGGATTTTGCCCAAAACCTACTTTTGCGAACTAGTCCCTGGTTTTTCGCCCGATCGGAACCAAACCAGTCTAGGACAATTCTCTGGACTCTCTAGATCAATAATTATCGAAAAAAAGTTGAACTTTTGCATTTGGGTGGCTGTAACAGGGTCATTTAGAAAAGGGGCGTGGCAAAATACACTCAAAAGCCTATAAATCCCAAATGAAAACTCAGAACTTCACCCAAATTGATGAGCATATGTGTCAGAACATGCTGAGGAAGCATGCAGAGTTTCATGGAGATCGGACCACAGTTGGCGCTATAACTGGCAAAAAGCCTTCATTCTTATTAGGGGTTCAAGCATGAAATGCTGAAACCCTATTGTAATTGTAAGGATTTGTAAAACGCATCGTGCAGGACAAACCGTAAGGCCTAGAGACTTGAAACCTGGCCAGATGGTAGGCCTCAATTTGGGGACAACCTATCAGAGTATGACCCCGATTGGCCCATAGGTGGCGCTACAGCAACCAAAAGTTCAAAATTGCTCATAACTCTTAGACCGTTTGTCCCAGGATCAAGTGTCTTATATCGTTGGAATCCTTGGCTCAAGGCGGACAAAATGGCTATCTCCAATTTGGATGTAGGCAGGAAAAATTTTCTGCTATGTCGGATTTTGCCCAAAACCTACTTTTGCGAACTAGTCCCTGGTTTTTCGCCCGATCGGAACCAAACCAGTCTAGGACAATTCTCTGGACTCTCTAGATCAATAATTATCGAAAAAAAAGTTGAACTTTTGCATTTGGGTGGCTGTAACAGGGTCATTTAGAAAAGGGGCGTGGCAAAATACACTCAAAAGCCTATAAATCCCAAATGAAAACTCAGAACTTCACCCAAATTGATGAGCATATGTGTCAGAACATGCTGAGGAAGCATGCAGAGTTTCATGGAGATCGGACCACAGTTGGCGCTATAACTGGCAAAAAGCCTTCATTCTTATTAGGGGTTCAAGCATGAAATGCTGAAACCCTATTGTAATTGTAAGGATTTGTAAAACGCATCGTGCAGGACAAACCGTAAGGCCTAGAGACTTGAAACCTGGCCAGATGGTAGGCCTCAATTTGGGGACAACCTATCAGAGTATGACCCCGATTGGCCCATAGGTGGCGCTACAGCAACCAAAAGTTCAAAATTGCTCATAACTCTTAGACCGTTTGTCCCAGGATCAAGTGTCTTATACCGTTGGAATCCTTGGCTCAAGGCGGACAAAATGGCTATCTCCAATTTGGATGTAGGCAGGAAAAATTTTCTGCTATGTCGGATTTTGCCCAAAACCTACTTTTGCGAACTAGTCCCTGGTTTTTCGCCCGATCGGAACCAAACCAGTCTAGGACAATTCTCTGGACTCTCTAGATCAATAATTATCGAAAAAAAGTTGAACTTTTGCATTTGGGTGGCTGTAACAGGGTCATTTAGAAAAGGGGCGTGGCAAAATACACTCAAAAGCCTATAAATCCCAAATGAAAACTCAGAACTTCACCCAAATTGATGAGCATATGTGTCAGAACATGCTGAGGAAGCATGCAGAGTTTCATGGAGATCGGACCACAGTTGGCGCTATAACTGGCAAAAAGCCTTCATTCTTATTAGGGGTTCAAGCATGAAATGCTGAAACCCTATTGTAATTGTAAGGATTTGTAAAACGCATCGTGCAGGACAAACCGTAAGGCCTAGAGACTTGAAACCTGGCCAGATGGTAGGCCTCAATTTGGGGACAACCTATCAGAGTATGACCCCGATTGGCCCATAGGTGGCGCTACAGCAACCAAAAGTTCAAAATTGCTCATAACTCTTAGACCGTTTGTCCCAGGATCAAGTGTCTTATATCGTTGGAATCCTTGGCTCAAGGCGGACAAAATGGCTATCTCCAATTTGGATGTAGGCAGGAAAAATTTTCTGCTATGTCGGATTTTGCCCAAAACCTACTTTTGCGAACTAGTCCCTGGTTTTTCGCCCGATCGGAACCAAACCAGTCTAGGACAATTCTCTGGACTCTCTAGATCAATAATTATCGAAAAAAAAGTTGAACTTTTGCATTTGGGTGGCTGTAACAGGGTCATTTAGAAAAGGGGCGTGGCAAAATACACTCAAAAGCCTATAAATCCCAAATGAAAACTCAGAACTTCACCCAAATTGATGAGCATATGTGTCAGAACATGCTGAGGAAGCATGCAGAGTTTCATGGAGATCGGACCACAGTTGGCGCTATAACTGGCAAAAAGCCTTCATTCTTATTAGGGGTTCAAGCATGAAATGCTGAAACCCTATTGTAATTGTAAGGATTTGTAAAACGCATCGTGCAGGACAAACCGTAAGGCCTAGAGACTTGAAACCTGGCCAGATGGTAGGCCTCAATTTGGGGACAACCTATCAGAGTATGACCCCGATTGGCCCATAGGTGGCGCTACAGCAACCAAAAGTTCAAAATTGCTCATAACTCTTAGACCGTTTGTCCCAGGATCAAGTGTCTTATACCGTTGGAATCCTTGGCTCAAGGCGGACAAAATGGCTATCTCCAATTTGGATGTAGGCAGGAAAAATTTTCTGCTATGTCGGATTTTGCCCAAAACCTACTTTTGCGAACTAGTCCCTGGTTTTTCGCCCGATCGGAACCAAACCAGTCTAGGACAATTCTCTGGACTCTCTAGATCAATAATTATCGAAAAAAAGTTGAACTTTTGCATTTGGGTGGCTGTAACAGGGTCATTTAGAAAAGGGGCGTGGCAAAATACACTCAAAAGCCTATAAATCCCAAATGAAAACTCAGAACTTCACCCAAATTGATGAGCATATGTGTCAGAACATGCTGAGGAAGCATGCAGAGTTTCATGGAGATCGGACCACAGTTGGCGCTATAACTGGCAAAAAGCCTTCATTCTTATTAGGGGTTCAAGCATGAAATGCTGAAACCCTATTGTAATTGTAAGGATTTGTAAAACGCATCGTGCAGGACAAACCGTAAGGCCTAGAGACTTGAAACCTGGCCAGATGGTAGGCCTCAATTTGGGGACAACCTATCAGAGTATGACCCCGATTGGCCCATAGGTGGCGCTACAGCAACCAAAAGTTCAAAATTGCTCATAACTCTTAGACCGTTTGTCCCAGGATCAAGTGTCTTATACCGTTGGAATCCTTGGCTCAAGGCGGACAAAATGGCTATCTCCAATTTGGATGTAGGCAGGAAAAATTTTCTGCTATGTCGGATTTTGCCCAAAACCTACTTTTGCGAACTAGTCCCTGGTTTTTCGCCCGATCGGAACCAAACCAGTCTAGGACAATTCTCTGGACTCTCTAGATCAATAATTATCGAAAAAAAGTTGAACTTTTGCATTTGGGTGGCTGTAACAGGGTCATTTAGAAAAGGGGCGTGGCAAAATACACTCAAAAGCCTATAAATCCCAAATGAAAACTCAGAACTTCACCCAAATTGATGAGCATATGTGTCAGAACATGCTGAGGAAGCATGCAGAGTTTCATGGAGATCGGACCACAGTTGGCGCTATAACTGGCAAAAAGCCTTCATTCTTATTAGGGGTTCAAGCATGAAATGCTGAAACCCTATTGTAATTGTAAGGATTTGTAAAACGCATCGTGCAGGACAAACCGTAAGGCCTAGAGACTTGAAACCTGGCCAGATGGTAGGCCTCAATTTGGGGACAACCTATCAGAGTATGACCCCGATTGGCCCATAGGTGGCGCTACAGCAACCAAAAGTTCAAAATTGCTCATAACTCTTAGACCGTTTGTCCCAGGATCAAGTGTCTTATACCGTTGGAATCCTTGGCTCAAGGCGGACAAAATGGCTATCTCCAATTTGGATGTAGGCAGGAAAAATTTTCTGCTATGTCGGATTTTGCCCAAAACCTACTTTTGCGAACTAGTCCCTGGTTTTTCGCCCGATCGGAACCAAACCAGTCTAGGACAATTCTCTGGACTCTCTAGATCAATAATTATCGAAAAAAAGTTGAACTTTTGCATTTGGGTGGCTGTAACAGGGTCATTTAGAAAAGGGGCGTGGCAAAATACACTCAAAAGCCTATAAATCCCAAATGAAAACTCAGAACTTCACCCAAATTGATGAGCATATGTGTCAGAACATGCTGAGGAAGCATGCAGAGTTTCATGGAGATCGGACCACAGTTGGCGCTATAACTGGCAAAAAGCCTTCATTCTTATTAGGGGTTCAAGCATGAAATGCTGAAACCCTATTGTAATTGTAAGGATTTGTAAAACGCATCGTGCAGGACAAACCGTAAGGCCTAGAGACTTGAAACCTGGCCAGATGGTAGGCCTCAATTTGGGGACAACCTATCAGAGTATGACCCCGATTGGCCCATAGGTGGCGCTACAGCAACCAAAAGTTCAAAATTGCTCATAACTCTTAGACCGTTTGTCCCAGGATCAAGTGTCTTATACCGTTGGAATCCTTGGCTCAAGGCGGACAAAATGGCTATCTCCAATTTGGATGTAGGCAGGAAAAATTTTCTGCTATGTCGGATTTTGCCCAAAACCTACTTTTGCGAACTAGTCCCTGGTTTTTCGCCCGATCGGAACCAAACCAGTCTAGGACAATTCTCTGGACTCTCTAGATCAATAATTATCGAAAAAAAGTTGAACTTTTGCATTTGGGTGGCTGTAACAGGGTCATTTAGAAAAGGGGCGTGGCAAAATACACTCAAAAGCCTATAAATCCCAAATGAAAACTCAGAACTTCACCCAAATTGATGAGCATATGTGTCAGAACATGCTGAGGAAGCATGCAGAGTTTCATGGAGATCGGACCACAGTTGGCGCTATAACTGGCAAAAAGCCTTCATTCTTATTAGGGGTTCAAGCATGAAATGCTGAAACCCTATTGTAATTGTAAGGATTTGTAAAACGCATCGTGCAGGACAAACCGTAAGGCCTAGAGACTTGAAACCTGGCCAGATGGTAGGCCTCAATTTGGGGACAACCTATCAGAGTATGACCCCGATTGGCCCATAGGTGGCGCTACAGCAACCAAAAGTTCAAAATTGCTCATAACTCTTAGACCGTTTGTCCCAGGATCAAGTGTCTTATACCGTTGGAATCCTTGGCTCAAGGCGGACAAAATGGCTATCTCCAATTTGGATGTAGGCAGGAAAAATTTTCTGCTATGTCGGATTTTGCCCAAAACCTACTTTTGCGAACTAGTCCCTGGTTTTTCGCCCGATCGGAACCAAACCAGTCTAGGACAATTCTCTGGACTCTCTAGATCAATAATTATCGAAAAAAAGTTGAACTTTTGCATTTGGGTGGCTGTAACAGGGTCATTTAGAAAAGGGGCGTGGCAAAATACACTCAAAAGCCTATAAATCCCAAATGAAAACTCAGAACTTCACCCAAATTGATGAGCATATGTGTCAGAACATGCTGAGGAAGCATGCAGAGTTTCATGGAGATCGGACCACAGTTGGCGCTATAACTGGCAAAAAGCCTTCATTCTTATTAGGGGTTCAAGCATGAAATGCTGAAACCCTATTGTAATTGTAAGGATTTGTAAAACGCATCGTGCAGGACAAACCGTAAGGCCTAGAGACTTGAAACCTGGCCAGATGGTAGGCCTCAATTTGGGGACAACCTATCAGAGTATGACCCCGATTGGCCCATAGGTGGCGCTACAGCAACCAAAAGTTCAAAATTGCTCATAACTCTTAGACCGTTTGTCCCAGGATCAAGTGTCTTATACCGTTGGAATCCTTGGCTCAAGGCGGACAAAATGGCTATCTCCAATTTGGATGTAGGCAGGAAAAATTTTCTGCTATGTCGGATTTTGCCCAAAACCTACTTTTGCGAACTAGTCCCTGGTTTTTCGCCCGATCGGAACCAAACCAGTCTAGGACAATTCTCTGGACTCTCTAGATCAATAATTATCGAAAAAAAGTTGAACTTTTGCATTTGGGTGGCTGTAACAGGGTCATTTAGAAAAGGGGCGTGGCAAAATACACTCAAAAGCCTATAAATCCCAAATGAAAACTCAGAACTTCACCCAAATTGATGAGCATATGTGTCAGAACATGCTGAGGAAGCATGCAGAGTTTCATGGAGATCGGACCACAGTTGGCGCTATAACTGGCAAAAAGCCTTCATTCTTATTAGGGGTTCAAGCATGAAATGCTGAAACCCTATTGTAATTGTAAGGATTTGTAAAACGCATCGTGCAGGACAAACCGTAAGGCCTAGAGACTTGAAACCTGGCCAGATGGTAGGCCTCAATTTGGGGACAACCTATCAGAGTATGACCCCGATTGGCCCATAGGTGGCGCTACAGCAACCAAAAGTTCAAAATTGCTCATAACTCTTAGACCGTTTGTCCCAGGATCAAGTGTCTTATATCGTTGGAATCCTTGGCTCAAGGCGGACAAAATGGCTATCTCCAATTTGGATGTAGGCAGGAAAAATTTTCTGCTATGTCGGATTTTGCCCAAAACCTACTTTTGCGAACTAGTCCCTGGTTTTTCGCCCGATCGGAACCAAACCAGTCTAGGACAATTCTCTGGACTCTCTAGATCAATAATTATCGAAAAAAAGTTGAACTTTTGCATTTGGGTGGCTGTAACAGGGTCATTTAGAAAAGGGGCGTGGCAAAATACACTCAAAAGCCTATAAATCCCAAATGAAAACTCAGAACTTCACCCAAATTGATGAGCATATGTGTCAGAACATGCTGAGGAAGCATGCAGAGTTTCATGGAGATCGGACCACAGTTGGCGCTATAACTGGCAAAAAGCCTTCATTCTTATTAGGGGTTCAAGCATGAAATGCTGAAACCCTATTGTAATTGTAAGGATTTGTAAAACGCATCGTGCAGGACAAACCGTAAGGCCTAGAGACTTGAAACCTGGCCAGATGGTAGGCCTCAATTTGGGGACAACCTATCAGAGTATGACCCCGATTGGCCCATAGGTGGCGCTACAGCAACCAAAAGTTCAAAATTGCTCATAACTCTTAGACCGTTTGTCCCAGGATCAAGTGTCTTATATCGTTGGAATCCTTGGCTCAAGGCGGACAAAATGGCTATCTCCAATTTGGATGTAGGCAGGAAAAATTTTCTGCTATGTCGGATTTTGCCCAAAACCTACTTTTGCGAACTAGTCCCTGGTTTTTCGCCCGATCGGAACCAAACCAGTCTAGGACAATTCTCTGGACTCTCTAGATCAATAATTATCGAAAAAAAGTTGAACTTTTGCATTTGGGTGGCTGTAACAGGGTCATTTAGAAAAGGGGCGTGGCAAAATACACTCAAAAGCCTATAAATCCCAAATGAAAACTCAGAACTTCACCCAAATTGATGAGCATATGTGTCAGAACATGCTGAGGAAGCATGCAGAGTTTCATGGAGATCGGACCACAGTTGGCGCTATAACTGGCAAAAAGCCTTCATTCTTATTAGGGGTTCAAGCATGAAATGCTGAAACCCTATTGTAATTGTAAGGATTTGTAAAACGCATCGTGCAGGACAAACCGTAAGGCCTAGAGACTTGAAACCTGGCCAGATGGTAGGCCTCAATTTGGGGACAACCTATCAGAGTATGACCCCGATTGGCCCATAGGTGGCGCTACAGCAACCAAAAGTTCAAAATTGCTCATAACTCTTAGACCGTTTGTCCCAGGATCAAGTGTCTTATACCGTTGGAATCCTTGGCTCAAGGCGGACAAAATGGCTATCTCCAATTTGGATGTAGGCAGGAAAAATTTTCTGCTATGTCGGATTTTGCCCAAAACCTACTTTTGCGAACTAGTCCCTGGTTTTTCGCCCGATCGGAACCAAACCAGTCTAGGACA
Organism: Squalius cephalus; assembly: GCF_949319135.1. Taxonomy (NCBI): domain Eukaryota; kingdom Metazoa; phylum Chordata; class Actinopteri; order Cypriniformes; family Leuciscidae; genus Squalius; species Squalius cephalus. The sequence continues at coordinate 76,978 of NW_027645823.1, forward strand.
ATTCTCTGGACTCTCTAGATCAATAATTATCGAAAAAAAGTTGAACTTTTGCATTTGGGTGGCTGTAACAGGGTCATTTAGAAAAGGGGCGTGGCAAAATACACTCAAAAGCCTATAAATCCCAAATGAAAACTCAGAACTTCACCCAAATTGATGAGCATATGTGTCAGAACATGCTGAGGAAGCATGCAGAGTTTCATGGAGATCGGACCACAGTTGGCGCTATAACTGGCAAAAAGCCTTCATTCTTATTAGGGGTTCAAGCATGAAATGCTGAAACCCTATTGTAATTGTAAGGATTTGTAAAACGCATCGTGCAGGACAAACCGTAAGGCCTAGAGACTTGAAACCTGGCCAGATGGTAGGCCTCAATTTGGGGACAACCTATCAGAGTATGACCCCGATTGGCCCATAGGTGGCGCTACAGCAACCAAAAGTTCAAAATTGCTCATAACTCTTAGACCGTTTGTCCCAGGATCAAGTGTCTTATATCGTTGGAATCCTTGGCTCAAGGCGGACAAAATGGCTATCTCCAATTTGGATGTAGGCAGGAAAAATTTTCTGCTATGTCGGATTTTGCCCAAAACCTACTTTTGCGAACTAGTCCCTGGTTTTTCGCCCGATCGGAACCAAACCAGTCTAGGACAATTCTCTGGACTCTCTAGATCAATAATTATCGAAAAAAAGTTGAACTTTTGCATTTGGGTGGCTGTAACAGGGTCATTTAGAAAAGGGGCGTGGCAAAATACACTCAAAAGCCTATAAATCCCAAATGAAAACTCAGAACTTCACCCAAATTGATGAGCATATGTGTCAGAACATGCTGAGGAAGCATGCAGAGTTTCATGGAGATCGGACCACAGTTGGCGCTATAACTGGCAAAAAGCCTTCATTCTTATTAGGGGTTCAAGCATGAAATGCTGAAACCCTATTGTAATTGTAAGGATTTGTAAAACGCATCGTGCAGGACAAACCGTAAGGCCTAGAGACTTGAAACCTGGCCAGATGGTAGGCCTCAATTTGGGGACAACCTATCAGAGTATGACCCCGATTGGCCCATAGGTGGCGCTACAGCAACCAAAAGTTCAAAATTGCTCATAACTCTTAGACCGTTTGTCCCAGGATCAAGTGTCTTATACCGTTGGAATCCTTGGCTCAAGGCGGACAAAATGGCTATCTCCAATTTGGATGTAGGCAGGAAAAATTTTCTGCTATGTCGGATTTTGCCCAAAACCTACTTTTGCGAACTAGTCCCTGGTTTTTCGCCCGATCGGAACCAAACCAGTCTAGGACAATTCTCTGGACTCTCTAGATCAATAATTATCGAAAAAAAGTTGAACTTTTGCATTTGGGTGGCTGTAACAGGGTCATTTAGAAAAGGGGCGTGGCAAAATACACTCAAAAGCCTATAAATCCCAAATGAAAACTCAGAACTTCACCCAAATTGATGAGCATATGTGTCAGAACATGCTGAGGAAGCATGCAGAGTTTCATGGAGATCGGACCACAGTTGGCGCTATAACTGGCAAAAAGCCTTCATTCTTATTAGGGGTTCAAGCATGAAATGCTGAAACCCTATTGTAATTGTAAGGATTTGTAAAACGCATCGTGCAGGACAAACCGTAAGGCCTAGAGACTTGAAACCTGGCCAGATGGTAGGCCTCAATTTGGGGACAACCTATCAGAGTATGACCCCGATTGGCCCATAGGTGGCGCTACAGCAACCAAAAGTTCAAAATTGCTCATAACTCTTAGACCGTTTGTCCCAGGATCAAGTGTCTTATATCGTTGGAATCCTTGGCTCAAGGCGGACAAAATGGCTATCTCCAATTTGGATGTAGGCAGGAAAAATTTTCTGCTATGTCGGATTTTGCCCAAAACCTACTTTTGCGAACTAGTCCCTGGTTTTTCGCCCGATCGGAACCAAACCAGTCTAGGACAATTCTCTGGACTCTCTAGATCAATAATTATCGAAAAAAAGTTGAACTTTTGCATTTGGGTGGCTGTAACAGGGTCATTTAGAAAAGGGGCGTGGCAAAATACACTCAAAAGCCTATAAATCCCAAATGAAAACTCAGAACTTCACCCAAATTGATGAGCATATGTGTCAGAACATGCTGAGGAAGCATGCAGATTTCATGGAGATCGGACCACAGTTGGCGCTATAACTGGCAAAAAGCCTTCATTCTTATTAGGGGTTCAAGCATGAAATGCTGAAACCCTATTGTAATTGTAAGGATTTGTAAAACGCATCGTGCAGGACAAACCGTAAGGCCTAGAGACTTGAAACCTGGCCAGATGGTAGGCCTCAATTTGGGGACAACCTATCAGAGTATGACCCCGATTGGCCCATAGGTGGCGCTACAGCAACCAAAAGTTCAAAATTGCTCATAACTCTTAGACCGTTTGTCCCAGGATCAAGTGTCTTATATCGTTGGAATCCTTGGCTCAAGGCGGACAAAATGGCTATCTCCAATTTGGATGTAGGCAGGAAAAATTTTCTGCTATGTCGGATTTTGCCCAAAACCTACTTTTGCGAACTAGTCCCTGGTTTTTCGCCCGATCGGAACCAAACCAGTCTAGGACAATTCTCTGGACTCTCTAGATCAATAATTATCGAAAAAAAGTTGAACTTTTGCATTTGGGTGGCTGTAACAGGGTCATTTAGGAAAAGGGGCGTGGCAAAATACACTCAAAAGCCTATAAATCCCAAATGAAAACTCAGAACTTCACCCAAATTGATGAGCATATGTGTCAGAACATGCTGAGGAAGCATGCAGAGTTTCATGGAGATCGGACCACAGTTGGCGCTATAACTGGCAAAAAGCCTTCATTCTTATTAGGGGTTCAAGCATGAAATGCTGAAACCCTATTGTAATTGTAAGGATTTGTAAAACGCATCGTGCAGGACAAACCGTAAGGCCTAGAGACTTGAAACCTGGCCAGATGGTAGGCCTCAATTTGGGGACAACCTATCAGAGTATGACCCCGATTGGCCCATAGGTGGCGCTACAGCAACCAAAAGTTCAAAATTGCTCATAACTCTTAGACCGTTTGTCCCAGGATCAAGTGTCTTATATCGTTGGAATCCTTGGCTCAAGGCGGACAAAATGGCTATCTCCAATTTGGATGTAGGCAGGAAAAATTTTCTGCTATGTCGGATTTTGCCCAAAACCTACTTTTGCGAACTAGTCCCTGGTTTTTCGCCCGATCGGAACCAAACCAGTCTAGGACAATTCTCTGGACTCTCTAGATCAATAATTATCGAAAAAAAGTTGAACTTTTGCATTTGGGTGGCTGTAACAGGGTCATTTAGAAAAGGGGCGTGGCAAAATACACTCAAAAGCCTATAAATCCCAAATGAAAACTCAGAACTTCACCCAAATTGATGAGCATATGTGTCAGAACATGCTGAGGAAGCATGCAGAGTTTCATGGAGATCGGACCACAGTTGGCGCTATAACTGGCAAAAAGCCTTCATTCTTATTAGGGGTTCAAGCATGAAATGCTGAAACCCTATTGTAATTGTAAGGATTTGTAAAACGCATCGTGCAGGACAAACCGTAAGGCCTAGAGACTTGAAACCTGGCCAGATGGTAGGCCTCAATTTGGGGACAACCTATCAGAGTATGACCCCGATTGGCCCATAGGTGGCGCTACAGCAACCAAAAGTTCAAAATTGCTCATAACTCTTAGACCGTTTGTCCCAGGATCAAGTGTCTTATATCGTTGGAATCCTTGGCTCAAGGCGGACAAAATGGCTATCTCCAATTTGGATGTAGGCAGGAAAAATTTTCTGCTATGTCGGATTTTGCCCAAAACCTACTTTTGCGAACTAGTCCCTGGTTTTTCGCCCGATCGGAACCAAACCAGTCTAGGACAATTCTCTGGACTCTCTAGATCAATAATTATCGAAAAAAAGTTGAACTTTTGCATTTGGGTGGCTGTAACAGGGTCATTTAGAAAAGGGGCGTGGCAAAATACACTCAAAAGCCTATAAATCCCAAATGAAAACTCAGAACTTCACCCAAATTGATGAGCATATGTGTCAGAACATGCTGAGGAAGCATGCAGAGTTTCATGGAGATCGGACCACAGTTGGCGCTATAACTGGCAAAAAGCCTTCATTCTTATTAGGGGTTCAAGCATGAAATGCTGAAACCCTATTGTAATTGTAAGGATTTGTAAAACGCATCGTGCAGGACAAACCGTAAGGCCTAGAGACTTGAAACCTGGCCAGATGGTAGGCCTCAATTTGGGGACAACCTATCAGAGTATGACCCCGATTGGCCCATAGGTGGCGCTACAGCAACCAAAAGTTCAAAATTGCTCATAACTCTTAGACCGTTTGTCCCAGGATCAAGTGTCTTATATCGTTGGAATCCTTGGCTCAAGGCGGACAAAATGGCTATCTCCAATTTGGATGTAGGCAGGAAAAATTTTCTGCTATGTCGGATTTTGCCCAAAACCTACTTTTGCGAACTAGTCCCTGGTTTTTCGCCCGATCGGAACCAAACCAGTCTAGGACAATTCTCTGGACTCTCTAGATCAATAATTATCGAAAAAAAGTTGAACTTTTGCATTTGGGTGGCTGTAACAGGGTCATTTAGAAAAGGGGCGTGGCAAAATACACTCAAAAGCCTATAAATCCCAAATGAAAACTCAGAACTTCACCCAAATTGATGAGCATATGTGTCAGAACATGCTGAGGAAGCATGCAGAGTTTCATGGAGATCGGACCACAGTTGGCGCTATAACTGGCAAAAAGCCTTCATTCTTATTAGGGGTTCAAGCATGAAATGCTGAAACCCTATTGTAATTGTAAGGATTTGTAAAACGCATCGTGCAGGACAAACCGTAAGGCCTAGAGACTTGAAACCTGGCCAGATGGTAGGCCTCAATTTGGGGACAACCTATCAGAGTATGACCCCGATTGGCCCATAGGTGGCGCTACAGCAACCAAAAGTTCAAAATTGCTCATAACTCTTAGACCGTTTGTCCCAGGATCAAGTGTCTTATATCGTTGGAATCCTTGGCTCAAGGCGGACAAAATGGCTATCTCCAATTTGGATGTAGGCAGGAAAAATTTTCTGCTATGTCGGATTTTGCCCAAAACCTACTTTTGCGAACTAGTCCCTGGTTTTTCGCCCGATCGGAACCAAACCAGTCTAGGACAATTCTCTGGACTCTCTAGATCAATAATTATCGAAAAAAAGTTGAACTTTTGCATTTGGGTGGCTGTAACAGGGTCATTTAGAAAAGGGGCGTGGCAAAATACACTCAAAAGCCTATAAATCCCAAATGAAAACTCAGAACTTCACCCAAATTGATGAGCATATGTGTCAGAACATGCTGAGGAAGCATGCAGAGTTTCATGGAGATCGGACCACAGTTGGCGCTATAACTGGCAAAAAGCCTTCATTCTTATTAGGGGTTCAAGCATGAAATGCTGAAACCCTATTGTAATTGTAAGGATTTGTAAAACGCATCGTGCAGGACAAACCGTAAGGCCTAGAGACTTGAAACCTGGCCAGATGGTAGGCCTCAATTTGGGGACAACCTATCAGAGTATGACCCCGATTGGCCCATAGGTGGCGCTACAGCAACCAAAAGTTCAAAATTGCTCATAACTCTTAGACCGTTTGTCCCAGGATCAAGTGTCTTATATCGTTGGAATCCTTGGCTCAAGGCGGACAAAATGGCTATCTCCAATTTGGATGTAGGCAGGAAAAATTTTCTGCTATGTCGGATTTTGCCCAAAACCTACTTTTGCGAACTAGTCCCTGGTTTTTCGCCCGATCGGAACCAAACCAGTCTAGGACAATTCTCTGGACTCTCTAGATCAATAATTATCGAAAAAAAGTTGAACTTTTGCATTTGGGTGGCTGTAACAGGGTCATTTAGAAAAGGGGCGTGGCAAAATACACTCAAAAGCCTATAAATCCCAAATGAAAACTCAGAACTTCACCCAAATTGATGAGCATATGTGTCAGAACATGCTGAGGAAGCATGCAGAGTTTCATGGAGATCGGACCACAGTTGGCGCTATAACTGGCAAAAAGCCTTCATTCTTATTAGGGGTTCAAGCATGAAATGCTGAAACCCTATTGTAATTGTAAGGATTTGTAAAACGCATCGTGCAGGACAAACCGTAAGGCCTAGAGACTTGAAACCTGGCCAGATGGTAGGCCTCAATTTGGGGACAACCTATCAGAGTATGACCCCGATTGGCCCATAGGTGGCGCTACAGCAACCAAAAGTTCAAAATTGCTCATAACTCTTAGACCGTTTGTCCCAGGATCAAGTGTCTTATATCGTTGGAATCCTTGGCTCAAGGCGGACAAAATGGCTATCTCCAATTTGGATGTAGGCAGGAAAAATTTTCTGCTATGTCGGATTTTGCCCAAAACCTACTTTTGCGAACTAGTCCCTGGTTTTTCGCCCGATCGGAACCAAACCAGTCTAGGACAATTCTCTGGACTCTCTAGATCAATAATTATCGAAAAAAAGTTGAACTTTTGCATTTGGGTGGCTGTAACAGGGTCATTTAGAAAAGGGGCGTGGCAAAATACACTCAAAAGCCTATAAATCCCAAATGAAAACTCAGAACTTCACCCAAATTGATGAGCATATGTGTCAGAACATGCTGAGGAAGCATGCAGAGTTTCATGGAGATCGGACCACAGTTGGCGCTATAACTGGCAAAAAGCCTTCATTCTTATTAGGGGTTCAAGCATGAAATGCTGAAACCCTATTGTAATTGTAAGGATTTGTAAAACGCATCGTGCAGGACAAACCGTAAGGCCTAGAGACTTGAAACCTGGCCAGATGGTAGGCCTCAATTTGGGGACAACCTATCAGAGTATGACCCCGATTGGCCCATAGGTGGCGCTACAGCAACCAAAAGTTCAAAATTGCTCATAACTCTTAGACCGTTTGTCCCAGGATCAAGTGTCTTATATCGTTGGAATCCTTGGCTCAAGGCGGACAAAATGGCTATCTCCAATTTGGATGTAGGCAGGAAAAATTTTCTGCTATGTCGGATTTTGCCCAAAACCTACTTTTGCGAACTAGTCCCTGGTTTTTCGCCCGATCGGAACCAAACCAGTCTAGGACAATTCTCTGGACTCTCTAGATCAATAATTATCGAAAAAAAGTTGAACTTTTGCATTTGGGTGGCTGTAACAGGGTCATTTAGAAAAGGGGCGTGGCAAAATACACTCAAAAGCCTATAAATCCCAAATGAAAACTCAGAACTTCACCCAAATTGATGAGCATATGTGTCAGAACATGCTGAGGAAGCATGCAGAGTTTCATGGAGATCGGACCACAGTTGGCGCTATAACTGGCAAAAAGCCTTCATTCTTATTAGGGGTTCAAGCATGAAATGCTGAAACCCTATTGTAATTGTAAGGATTTGTAAAACGCATCGTGCAGGACAAACCGTAAGGCCTAGAGACTTGAAACCTGGCCAGATGGTAGGCCTCAATTTGGGGACAACCTATCAGAGTATGACCCCGATTGGCCCATAGGTGGCGCTACAGCAACCAAAAGTTCAAAATTGCTCATAACTCTTAGACCGTTTGTCCCAGGATCAAGTGTCTTATATCGTTGGAATCCTTGGCTCAAGGCGGACAAAATGGCTATCTCCAATTTGGATGTAGGCAGGAAAAATTTTCTGCTATGTCGGATTTTGCCCAAAACCTACTTTTGCGAACTAGTCCCTGGTTTTTCGCCCGATCGGAACCAAACCAGTCTAGGACAATTCTCTGGACTCTCTAGATCAATAATTATCGAAAAAAAGTTGAACTTTTGCATTTGGGTGGCTGTAACAGGGTCATTTAGAAAAGGGGCGTGGCAAAATACACTCAAAAGCCTATAAATCCCAAATGAAAACTCAGAACTTCACCCAAATTGATGAGCATATGTGTCAGAACATGCTGAGGAAGCATGCAGAGTTTCATGGAGATCGGACCACAGTTGGCGCTATAACTGGCAAAAAGCCTTCATTCTTATTAGGGGTTCAAGCATGAAATGCTGAAACCCTATTGTAATTGTAAGGATTTGTAAAACGCATCGTGCAGGACAAACCGTAAGGCCTAGAGACTTGAAACCTGGCCAGATGGTAGGCCTCAATTTGGGGACAACCTATCAGAGTATGACCCCGATTGGCCCATAGGTGGCGCTACAGCAACCAAAAGTTCAAAATTGCTCATAACTCTTAGACCGTTTGTCCCAGGATCAAGTGTCTTATATCGTTGGAATCCTTGGCTCAAGGCGGACAAAATGGCTATCTCCAATTTGGATGTAGGCAGGAAAAATTTTCTGCTATGTCGGATTTTGCCCAAAACCTACTTTTGCGAACTAGTCCCTGGTTTTTCGCCCGATCGGAACCAAACCAGTCTAGGACAATTCTCTGGACTCTCTAGATCAATAATTATCGAAAAAAAGTTGAACTTTTGCATTTGGGTGGCTGTAACAGGGTCATTTAGAAAAGGGGCGTGGCAAAATACACTCAAAAGCCTATAAATCCCAAATGAAAACTCAGAACTTCACCCAAATTGATGAGCATATGTGTCAGAACATGCTGAGGAAGCATGCAGAGTTTCATGGAGATCGGACCACAGTTGGCGCTATAACTGGCAAAAAGCCTTCATTCTTATTAGGGGTTCAAGCATGAAATGCTGAAACCCTATTGTAATTGTAAGGATTTGTAAAACGCATCGTGCAGGACAAACCGTAAGGCCTAGAGACTTGAAACCTGGCCAGATGGTAGGCCTCAATTTGGGGACAACCTATCAGAGTATGACCCCGATTGGCCCATAGGTGGCGCTACAGCAACCAAAAGTTCAAAATTGCTCATAACTCTTAGACCGTTTGTCCCAGGATCAAGTGTCTTATATCGTTGGAATCCTTGGCTCAAGGCGGACAAAATGGCTATCTCCAATTTGGATGTAGGCAGGAAAAATTTTCTGCTATGTCGGATTTTGCCCAAAACCTACTTTTGCGAACTAGTCCCTGGTTTTTCGCCCGATCGGAACCAAACCAGTCTAGGACAATTCTCTGGACTCTCTAGATCAATAATTATCGAAAAAAAGTTGAACTTTTGCATTTGGGTGGCTGTAACAGGGTCATTTAGAAAAGGGGCGTGGCAAAATACACTCAAAAGCCTATAAATCCCAAATGAAAACTCAGAACTTCACCCAAATTGATGAGCATATGTGTCAGAACATGCTGAGGAAGCATGCAGAGTTTCATGGAGATCGGACCACAGTTGGCGCTATAACTGGCAAAAAGCCTTCATTCTTATTAGGGGTTCAAGCATGAAATGCTGAAACCCTATTGTAATTGTAAGGATTTGTAAAACGCATCGTGCAGGACAAACCGTAAGGCCTAGAGACTTGAAACCTGGCCAGATGGTAGGCCTCAATTTGGGGACAACCTATCAGAGTATGACCCCGATTGGCCCATAGGTGGCGCTACAGCAACCAAAAGTTCAAAATTGCTCATAACTCTTAGACCGTTTGTCCCAGGATCAAGTGTCTTATATCGTTGGAATCCTTGGCTCAAGGCGGACAAAATGGCTATCTCCAATTTGGATGTAGGCAGGAAAAATTTTCTGCTATGTCGGATTTTGCCCAAAACCTACTTTTGCGAACTAGTCCCTGGTTTTTCGCCCGATCGGAACCAAACCAGTCTAGGACAATTCTCTGGACTCTCTAGATCAATAATTATCGAAAAAAAGTTGAACTTTTGCATTTGGGTGGCTGTAACAGGGTCATTTAGAAAAGGGGCGTGGCAAAATACACTCAAAAGCCTATAAATCCCAAATGAAAACTCAGAACTTCACCCAAATTGATGAGCATATGTGTCAGAACATGCTGAGGAAGCATGCAGAGTTTCATGGAGATCGGACCACAGTTGGCGCTATAACTGGCAAAAAGCCTTCATTCTTATTAGGGGTTCAAGCATGAAATGCTGAAACCCTATTGTAATTGTAAGGATTTGTAAAACGCATCGTGCAGGACAAACCGTAAGGCCTAGAGACTTGAAACCTGGCCAGATGGTAGGCCTCAATTTGGGGACAACCTATCAGAGTATGACCCCGATTGGCCCATAGGTGGCGCTACAGCAACCAAAAGTTCAAAATTGCTCATAACTCTTAGACCGTTTGTCCCAGGATCAAGTGTCTTATATCGTTGGAATCCTTGGCTCAAGGCGGACAAAATGGCTATCTCCAATTTGGATGTAGGCAGGAAAAATTTTCTGCTATGTCGGATTTTGCCCAAAACCTACTTTTGCGAACTAGTCCCTGGTTTTTCGCCCGATCGGAACCAAACCAGTCTAGGACAATTCTCTGGACTCTCTAGATCAATAATTATCGAAAAAAAGTTGAACTTTTGCATTTGGGTGGCTGTAACAGGGTCATTTAGAAAAGGGGCGTGGCAAAATACACTCAAAAGCCTATAAATCCCAAATGAAAACTCAGAACTTCACCCAAATTGATGAGCATATGTGTCAGAACATGCTGAGGAAGCATGCAGAGTTTCATGGAGATCGGACCACAGTTGGCGCTATAACTGGCAAAAAGCCTTCATTCTTATTAGGGGTTCAAGCATGAAATGCTGAAACCCTATTGTAATTGTAAGGATTTGTAAAACGCATCGTGCAGGACAAACCGTAAGGCCTAGAGACTTGAAACCTGGCCAGATGGTAGGCCTCAATTTGGGGACAACCTATCAGAGTATGACCCCGATTGGCCCATAGGTGGCGCTACAGCAACCAAAAGTTCAAAATTGCTCATAACTCTTAGACCGTTTGTCCCAGGATCAAGTGTCTTATATCGTTGGAATCCTTGGCTCAAGGCGGACAAAATGGCTATCTCCAATTTGGATGTAGGCAGGAAAAATTTTCTGCTATGTCGGATTTTGCCCAAAACCTACTTTTGCGAACTAGTCCCTGGTTTTTCGCCCGATCGGAACCAAACCAGTCTAGGACAATTCTCTGGACTCTCTAGATCAATAATTATCGAAAAAAAGTTGAACTTTTGCATTTGGGTGGCTGTAACAGGGTCATTTAGAAAAGGGGCGTGGCAAAATACACTCAAAAGCCTATAAATCCCAAATGAAAACTCAGAACTTCACCCAAATTGATGAGCATATGTGTCAGAACATGCTGAGGAAGCATGCAGAGTTTCATGGAGATCGGACCACAGTTGGCGCTATAACTGGCAAAAAGCCTTCATTCTTATTAGGGGTTCAAGCATGAAATGCTGAAACCCTATTGTAATTGTAAGGATTTGTAAAACGCATCGTGCAGGACAAACCGTAAGGCCTAGAGACTTGAAACCTGGCCAGATGGTAGGCCTCAATTTGGGGACAACCTATCAGAGTATGACCCCGATTGGCCCATAGGTGGCGCTACAGCAACCAAAAGTTCAAAATTGCTCATAACTCTTAGACCGTTTGTCCCAGGATCAAGTGTCTTATATCGTTGGAATCCTTGGCTCAAGGCGGACAAAATGGCTATCTCCAATTTGGATGTAGGCAGGAAAAATTTTCTGCTATGTCGGATTTTGCCCAAAACCTACTTTTGCGAACTAGTCCCTGGTTTTTCGCCCGATCGGAACCAAACCAGTCTAGGACAATTCTCTGGACTCTCTAGATCAATAATTATCGAAAAAAAGTTGAACTTTTGCATTTGGGTGGCTGTAACAGGGTCATTTAGAAAAGGGGCGTGGCAAAATACACTCAAAAGCCTATAAATCCCAAATGAAAACTCAGAACTTCACCCAAATTGATGAGCATATGTGTCAGAACATGCTGAGGAAGCATGCAGAGTTTCATGGAGATCGGACCACAGTTGGCGCTATAACTGGCAAAAAGCCTTCATTCTTATTAGGGGTTCAAGCATGAAATGCTGAAACCCTATTGTAATTGTAAGGATTTGTAAAACGCATCGTGCAGGACAAACCGTAAGGCCTAGAGACTTGAAACCTGGCCAGATGGTAGGCCTCAATTTGGGGACAACCTATCAGAGTATGACCCCGATTGGCCCATAGGTGGCGCTACAGCAACCAAAAGTTCAAAATTGCTCATAACTCTTAGACCGTTTGTCCCAGGATCAAGTGTCTTATATCGTTGGAATCCTTGGCTCAAGGCGGACAAAATGGCTATCTCCAATTTGGATGTAGGCAGGAAAAATTTTCTGCTATGTCGGATTTTGCCCAAAACCTACTTTTGCGAACTAGTCCCTGGTTTTTCGCCCGATCGGAACCAAACCAGTCTAGGACAATTCTCTGGACTCTCTAGATCAATAATTATCGAAAAAAAGTTGAACTTTTGCATTTGGGTGGCTGTAACAGGGTCATTTAGAAAAGGGGCGTGGCAAAATACACTCAAAAGCCTATAAATCCCAAATGAAAACTCAGAACTTCACCCAAATTGATGAGCATATGTGTCAGAACATGCTGAGGAAGCATGCAGAGTTTCATGGAGATCGGACCACAGTTGGCGCTATAACTGGCAAAAAGCCTTCATTCTTATTAGGGGTTCAAGCATGAAATGCTGAAACCCTATTGTAATTGTAAGGATTTGTAAAACGCATCGTGCAGGACAAACCGTAAGGCCTAGAGACTTGAAACCTGGCCAGATGGTAGGCCTCAATTTGGGGACAACCTATCAGAGTATGACCCCGATTGGCCCATAGGTGGCGCTACAGCAACCAAAAGTTCAAAATTGCTCATAACTCTTAGACCGTTTGTCCCAGGATCAAGTGTCTTATATCGTTGGAATCCTTGGCTCAAGGCGGACAAAATGGCTATCTCCAATTTGGATGTAGGCAGGAAAAATTTTCTGCTATGTCGGATTTTGCCCAAAACCTACTTTTGCGAACTAGTCCCTGGTTTTTCGCCCGATCGGAACCAAACCAGTCTAGGACAATTCTCTGGACTCTCTAGATCAATAATTATCGAAAAAAAGTTGAACTTTTGCATTTGGGTGGCTGTAACAGGGTCATTTAGAAAAGGGGCGTGGCAAAATACACTCAAAAGCCTATAAATCCCAAATGAAAACTCAGAACTTCACCCAAATTGATGAGCATATGTGTCAGAACATGCTGAGGAAGCATGCAGAGTTTCATGGAGATCGGACCACAGTTGGCGCTATAACTGGCAAAAAGCCTTCATTCTTATTAGGGGTTCAAGCATGAAATGCTGAAACCCTATTGTAATTGTAAGGATTTGTAAAACGCATCGTGCAGGACAAACCGTAAGGCCTAGAGACTTGAAACCTGGCCAGATGGTAGGCCTCAATTTGGGGACAACCTATCAGAGTATGACCCCGATTGGCCCATAGGTGGCGCTACAGCAACCAAAAGTTCAAAATTGCTCATAACTCTTAGACCGTTTGTCCCAGGATCAAGTGTCTTATATCGTTGGAATCCTTGGCTCAAGGCGGACAAAATGGCTATCTCCAATTTGGATGTAGGCAGGAAAAATTTTCTGCTATGTCGGATTTTGCCCAAAACCTACTTTTGCGAACTAGTCCCTGGTTTTTCGCCCGATCGGAACCAAACCAGTCTAGGACAATTCTCTGGACTCTCTAGATCAATAATTATCGAAAAAAAGTTGAACTTTTGCATTTGGGTGGCTGTAACAGGGTCATTTAGAAAAGGGGCGTGGCAAAATACACTCAAAAGCCTATAAATCCCAAATGAAAACTCAGAACTTCACCCAAATTGATGAGCATATGTGTCAGAACATGCTGAGGAAGCATGCAGAGTTTCATGGAGATCGGACCACAGTTGGCGCTATAACTGGCAAAAAGCCTTCATTCTTATTAGGGGTTCAAGCATGAAATGCTGAAACCCTATTGTAATTGTAAGGATTTGTAAAACGCATCGTGCAGGACAAACCGTAAGGCCTAGAGACTTGAAACCTGGCCAGATGGTAGGCCTCAATTTGGGGACAACCTATCAGAGTATGACCCCGATTGGCCCATAGGTGGCGCTACAGCAACCAAAAGTTCAAAATTGCTCATAACTCTTAGACCGTTTGTCCCAGGATCAAGTGTCTTATATCGTTGGAATCCTTGGCTCAAGGCGGACAAAATGGCTATCTCCAATTTGGATGTAGGCAGGAAAAATTTTCTGCTATGTCGGATTTTGCCCAAAACCTACTTTTGCGAACTAGTCCCTGGTTTTTCGCCCGATCGGAACCAAACCAGTCTAGGACAATTCTCTGGACTCTCTAGATCAATAATTATCGAAAAAAAGTTGAACTTTTGCATTTGGGTGGCTGTAACAGGGTCATTTAGAAAAGGGGCGTGGCAAAATACACTCAAAAGCCTATAAATCCCAAATGAAAACTCAGAACTTCACCCAAATTGATGAGCATATGTGTCAGAACATGCTGAGGAAGCATGCAGAGTTTCATGGAGATCGGACCACAGTTGGCGCTATAACTGGCAAAAAGCCTTCATTCTTATTAGGGGTTCAAGCATGAAATGCTGAAACCCTATTGTAATTGTAAGGATTTGTAAAACGCATCGTGCAGGACAAACCGTAAGGCCTAGAGACTTGAAACCTGGCCAGATGGTAGGCCTCAATTTGGGGACAACCTATCAGAGTATGACCCCGATTGGCCCATAGGTGGCGCTACAGCAACCAAAAGTTCAAAATTGCTCATAACTCTTAGACCGTTTGTCCCAGGATCAAGTGTCTTATATCGTTGGAATCCTTGGCTCAAGGCGGACAAAATGGCTATCTCCAATTTGGATGTAGGCAGGAAAAATTTTCTGCTATGTCGGATTTTGCCCAAAACCTACTTTTGCGAACTAGTCCCTGGTTTTTCGCCCGATCGGAACCAAACCAGTCTAGGACAATTCTCTGGACTCTCTAGATCAATAATTATCGAAAAAAAGTTGAACTTTTGCATTTGGGTGGCTGTAACAGGGTCATTTAGAAAAGGGGCGTGGCAAAATACACTCAAAAGCCTATAAATCCCAAATGAAAACTCAGAACTTCACCCAAATTGATGAGCATATGTGTCAGAACATGCTGAGGAAGCATGCAGAGTTTCATGGAGATCGGACCACAGTTGGCGCTATAACTGGCAAAAAGCCTTCATTCTTATTAGGGGTTCAAGCATGAAATGCTGAAACCCTATTGTAATTGTAAGGATTTGTAAAACGCATCGTGCAGGACAAACCGTAAGGCCTAGAGACTTGAAACCTGGCCAGATGGTAGGCCTCAATTTGGGGACAACCTATCAGAGTATGACCCCGATTGGCCCATAGGTGGCGCTACAGCAACCAAAAGTTCAAAATTGCTCATAACTCTTAGACCGTTTGTCCCAGGATCAAGTGTCTTATATCGTTGGAATCCTTGGCTCAAGGCGGACAAAATGGCTATCTCCAATTTGGATGTAGGCAGGAAAAATTTTCTGCTATGTCGGATTTTGCCCAAAACCTACTTTTGCGAACTAGTCCCTGGTTTTTCGCCCGATCGGAACCAAACCAGTCTAGGACAATTCTCTGGACTCTCTAGATCAATAATTATCGAAAAAAAGTTGAACTTTTGCATTTGGGTGGCTGTAACAGGGTCATTTAGAAAAGGGGCGTGGCAAAATACACTCAAAAGCCTATAAATCCCAAATGAAAACTCCGAACTTCACCCAAATTGATGAGCATATGTGTCAGAACATGCTGAGGAAGCATGCAGAGTTTCATGGAGATCGGACCACAGTTGGCGCTATAACTGGCAAAAAGCCTTCATTCTTATTAGGGGTTCAAGCATGAAATGCTGAAACCCTATTGTAATTGTAAGGATTTGTAAAACGCATCGTGCAGGACAAACCGTAAGGCCTAGAGACTTGAAACCTGGCCAGATGGTAGGCCTCAATTTGGGGACAACCTATCAGAGTATGACCCCGATTGGCCCATAGGTGGCGCTACAGCAACCAAAAGTTCAAAATTGCTCATAACTCTTAGACCGTTTGTCCCAGGATCAAGTGTCTTATATCGTTGGAATCCTTGGCTCAAGGCGGACAAAATGGCTATCTCCAATTTGGATGTAGGCAGGAAAAATTTTCTGCTATGTCGGATTTTGCCCAAAACCTACTTTTGCGAACTAGTCCCTGGTTTTTCGCCCGATCGGAACCAAACCAGTCTAGGACAATTCTCTGGACTCTCTAGATCAATAATTATCGAAAAAAAGTTGAACTTTTGCATTTGGGTGGCTGTAACAGGGTCATTTAGAAAAGGGGCGTGGCAAAATACACTCAAAAGCCTATAAATCCCAAATGAAAACTCAGAACTTCACCCAAATTGATGAGCATATGTGTCAGAACATGCTGAGGAAGCATGCAGAGTTTCATGGAGATCGGACCACAGTTGGCGCTATAACTGGCAAAAAGCCTTCATTCTTATTAGGGGTTCAAGCATGAAATGCTGAAACCCTATTGTAATTGTAAGGATTTGTAAAACGCATCGTGCAGGACAAACCGTAAGGCCTAGAGACTTGAAACCTGGCCAGATGGTAGGCCTCAATTTGGGGACAACCTATCAGAGTATGACCCCGATTGGCCCATAGGTGGCGCTACAGCAACCAAAAGTTCAAAATTGCTCATAACTCTTAGACCGTTTGTCCCAGGATCAAGTGTCTTATATCGTTGGAATCCTTGGCTCAAGGCGGACAAAATGGCTATCTCCAATTTGGATGTAGGCAGGAAAAATTTTCTGCTATGTCGGATTTTGCCCAAAACCTACTTTTGCGAACTAGTCCCTGGTTTTTCGCCCGATCGGAACCAAACCAGTCTAGGACAATTCTCTGGACTCTCTAGATCAATAATTATCGAAAAAAAGTTGAACTTTTGCATTTGGGTGGCTGTAACAGGGTCATTTAGAAAAGGGGCGTGGCAAAATACACTCAAAAGCCTATAAATCCCAAATGAAAACTCAGAACTTCACCCAAATTGATGAGCATATGTGTCAGAACATGCTGAGGAAGCATGCAGAGTTTCATGGAGATCGGACCACAGTTGGCGCTATAACTGGCAAAAAGCCTTCATTCTTATTAGGGGTTCAAGCATGAAATGCTGAAACCCTATTGTAATTGTAAGGATTTGTAAAACGCATCGTGCAGGACAAACCGTAAGGCCTAGAGACTTGAAACCTGGCCAGATGGTAGGCCTCAATTTGGGGACAACCTATCAGAGTATGACCCCGATTGGCCCATAGGTGGCGCTACAGCAACCAAAAGTTCAAAATTGCTCATAACTCTTAGACCGTTTGTCCCAGGATCAAGTGTCTTATATCGTTGGAATCCTTGGCTCAAGGCGGACAAAATGGCTATCTCCAATTTGGATGTAGGCAGGAAAAATTTTCTGCTATGTCGGATTTTGCCCAAAACCTACTTTTGCGAACTAGTCCCTGGTTTTTCGCCCGATCGGAACCAAACCAGTCTAGGACAATTCTCTGGACTCTCTAGATCAATAATTATCGAAAAAAAGTTGAACTTTTGCATTTGGGTGGCTGTAACAGGGTCATTTAGAAAAGGGGCGTGGCAAAATACACTCAAAAGCCTATAAATCCCAAATGAAAACTCAGAACTTCACCCAAATTGATGAGCATATGTGTCAGAACATGCTGAGGAAGCATGCAGAGTTTCATGGAGATCGGACCACAGTTGGCGCTATAACTGGCAAAAAGCCTTCATTCTTATTAGGGGTTCAAGCATGAAATGCTGAAACCCTATTGTAATTGTAAGGATTTGTAAAACGCATCGTGCAGGACAAACCGTAAGGCCTAGAGACTTGAAACCTGGCCAGATGGTAGGCCTCAATTTGGGGACAACCTATCAGAGTATGACCCCGATTGGCCCATAGGTGGCGCTACAGCAACCAAAAGTTCAAAATTGCTCATAACTCTTAGACCGTTTGTCCCAGGATCAAGTGTCTTATATCGTTGGAATCCTTGGCTCAAGGCGGACAAAATGGCTATCTCCAATTTGGATGTAGGCAGGAAAAATTTTCTGCTATGTCGGATTTTGCCCAAAACCTACTTTTGCGAACTAGTCCCTGGTTTTTCGCCCGATCGGAACCAAACCAGTCTAGGACAATTCTCTGGACTCTCTAGATCAATAATTATCGAAAAAAAGTTGAACTTTTGCATTTGGGTGGCTGTAACAGGGTCATTTAGAAAAGGGGCGTGGCAAAATACACTCAAAAGCCTATAAATCCCAAATGAAAACTCAGAACTTCACCCAAATTGATGAGCATATGTGTCAGAACATGCTGAGGAAGCATGCAGAGTTTCATGGAGATCGGACCACAGTTGGCGCTATAACTGGCAAAAAGCCTTCATTCTTATTAGGGGTTCAAGCATGAAATGCTGAAACCCTATTGTAATTGTAAGGATTTGTAAAACGCATCGTGCAGGACAAACCGTAAGGCCTAGAGACTTGAAACCTGGCCAGATGGTAGGCCTCAATTTGGGGACAACCTATCAGAGTATGACCCCGATTGGCCCATAGGTGGCGCTACAGCAACCAAAAGTTCAAAATTGCTCATAACTCTTAGACCGTTTGTCCCAGGATCAAGTGTCTTATATCGTTGGAATCCTTGGCTCAAGGCGGACAAAATGGCTATCTCCAATTTGGATGTAGGCAGGAAAAATTTTCTGCTATGTCGGATTTTGCCCAAAACCTACTTTTGCGAACTAGTCCCTGGTTTTTCGCCCGATCGGAACCAAACCAGTCTAGGACAATTCTCTGGACTCTCTAGATCAATAATTATCGAAAAAAAGTTGAACTTTTGCATTTGGGTGGCTGTAACAGGGTCATTTAGAAAAGGGGCGTGGCAAAATACACTCAAAAGCCTATAAATCCCAAATGAAAACTCAGAACTTCACCCAAATTGATGAGCATATGTGTCAGAACATGCTGAGGAAGCATGCAGAGTTTCATGGAGATCGGACCACAGTTGGCGCTATAACTGGCAAAAAGCCTTCATTCTTATTAGGGGTTCAAGCATGAAATGCTGAAACCCTATTGTAATTGTAAGGATTTGTAAAACGCATCGTGCAGGACAAACCGTAAGGCCTAGAGACTTGAAACCTGGCCAGATGGTAGGCCTCAATTTGGGGACAACCTATCAGAGTATGACCCCGATTGGCCCATAGGTGGCGCTACAGCAACCAAAAGTTCAAAATTGCTCATAACTCTTAGACCGTTTGTCCCAGGATCAAGTGTCTTATATCGTTGGAATCCTTGGCTCAAGGCGGACAAAATGGCTATCTCCAATTTGGATGTAGGCAGGAAAAATTTTCTGCTATGTCGGATTTTGCCCAAAACCTACTTTTGCGAACTAGTCCCTGGTTTTTCGCCCGATCGGAACCAAACCAGTCTAGGACAATTCTCTGGACTCTCTAGATCAATAATTATCGAAAAAAAGTTGAACTTTTGCATTTGGGTGGCTGTAACAGGGTCATTTAGAAAAGGGGCGTGGCAAAATACACTCAAAAGCCTATAAATCCCAAATGAAAACTCAGAACTTCACCCAAATTGATGAGCATATGTGTCAGAACATGCTGAGGAAGCATGCAGAGTTTCATGGAGATCGGACCACAGTTGGCGCTATAACTGGCAAAAAGCCTTCATTCTTATTAGGGGTTCAAGCATGAAATGCTGAAACCCTATTGTAATTGTAAGGATTTGTAAAACGCATCGTGCAGGACAAACCGTAAGGCCTAGAGACTTGAAACCTGGCCAGATGGTAGGCCTCAATTTGGGGACAACCTATCAGAGTATGACCCCGATTGGCCCATAGGTGGCGCTACAGCAACCAAAAGTTCAAAATTGCTCATAACTCTTAGACCGTTTGTCCCAGGATCAAGTGTCTTATATCGTTGGAATCCTTGGCTCAAGGCGGACAAAATGGCTATCTCCAATTTGGATGTAGGCAGGAAAAATTTTCTGCTATGTCGGATTTTGCCCAAAACCTACTTTTGCGAACTAGTCCCTGGTTTTTCGCCCGATCGGAACCAAACCAGTCTAGGACAATTCTCTGGACTCTCTAGATCAATAATTATCGAAAAAAAGTTGAACTTTTGCATTTGGGTGGCTGTAACAGGCTCGTTTAGAAAAGGGGCGTGGCAAAATACACTCAAAAGCCAATAAATCCCAAATGAAAACTCAGAACTTCACCAAAATTGATGAGCATATGTGTCAGAACATGGTGAGGAAGCATGCAGAGTTTCATGGAGATCGGACCTTAGGTGGCGCTATAACTGGCAAAAAGCCCTCATTCTTATTAGGGGTTCAAGCATTTCATGCTGAAACCCTATTGTAATTGTAAGGATTCGTAAAACGCATCGTGCAGGCCAAACCGTAAGGCCTAGAGACGTGAAACCTGGCCAGATGGTAGGCCTCAGTTTGGGGACAACCTATCAGAGTATGACCCCGAATGGCCCATAGGTGGCGCTACAGCAACCAAAAGTTCAAAATTGCTCATAACTCTTAGACCGTTTGTCCCAGGATCAAGTGCCCTATATCGTTGGAATCCTTGGCTCAAGGCGGACAAAATGGCTATCTCCGATTTGGATGTCGGCAGGGAAAATATTCTGCTA
The DNA here is from genome assembly GCF_949319135.1 of Squalius cephalus. Classification (NCBI taxonomy): domain Eukaryota; kingdom Metazoa; phylum Chordata; class Actinopteri; order Cypriniformes; family Leuciscidae; genus Squalius; species Squalius cephalus. The sequence continues at coordinate 97,602 of NW_027645823.1, forward strand.
TGTCGAATTTTGTCCAAAACCTACTTTTGCGAACTAGTCCCTGGTTTTTCGCCCGATCGGAACCAAACCAGTCTAGGACAATTCTCTGGACTCTCTAGATCAATAATTATCGAAAAAAAGTTGAACTTTTGCATTTGGGTGGCTGTAACAGGCTCGTTTAGAAAAGGGGCGTGGCAAAATACACTCAAAAGCCAATAAATCCCAAATGAAAACTCAGAACTTCACCAAAATTGATGAGCATATGTGTCAGAACATGGTGAGGAAGCATGCAGAGTTTCATGGAGATCGGACCTTAGGTGGCGCTATAACTGGCAAAAAGCCCTCATTCTTATTAGGGGTTCAAGCATGAAATGCTGAAACCCTATTGTAATTGTAAGGATTCGTAAAACGCATCGTGCAGGCCAAACCGTAAGGCCTAGAGACGTGAAACCTGGCCAGATGGTAGGCCTCAGTTTGGGGACAACCTATCAGAGTATGACCCCGAATGGCCCATAGGTGGCGCTACAGCAACTAAAAGTTCAAAATTGCTCATAACTCTTAGACCGTTTGTCCCAGGATCAAGTGCCCTATATCGTTGGAATCCTTGGCTCAAGGCGGACAAAATGGCTATCTCCGATTTGGATGTCGGCAGGGAAAATATTCTGCTATGTCGAATTTTGTCCAAAACCTACTTTTGCGAACTAGTCCCTGGTTTTTCGCCCGATCGGAACCAAACCAGTCTAGGACAATTCTCTGGACTCTCTAGATCAATAATTATCGAAAAAAAGTTGAACTTTTGCATTTGGGTGGCTGTAACAGGCTCGTTTAGAAAAGGGGCGTGGCAAAATACACTCAAAAGCCAATAAATCCCAAATGAAAACTCAGAACTTCACCAAAATTGATGAGCATATGTGTCAGAACATGGTGAGGAAGCATGCAGAGTTTCATGGAGATCGGACCTTAGGTGGCGCTATAACTGGCAAAAAGCCCTCATTCTTATTAGGGGTTCAAGCATGAAATGCTGAAACCCTATTGTAATTGTAAGGATTCGTAAAACGCATCGTGCAGGCCAAACCGTAAGGCCTAGAGACGTGAAACCTGGCCAGATGGTAGGCCTCAGTTTGGGGACAACCTATCAGAGTATGACCCCGAATGGCCCATAGGTGGCGCTACAGCAACCAAAAGTTCAAAATTGCTCATAACTCTTAGACCGTTTGTCCCAGGATCAAGTGCCCTATATCGTTGGAATCCTTGGCTCAAGGCGGACAAAATGGCTATCTCCGATTTGGATGTCGGCAGGGAAAATATTCTGCTATGTCGAATTTTGTCCAAAACCTACTTTTGCGAACTAGTCCCTGGTTTTTCGCCCGATCGGAACCAAACCAGTCTAGGACAATTCTCTGGACTCTCTAGATCAATAATTATCGAAAAAAAGTTGAACTTTTGCATTTGGGTGGCTGTAACAGGCTCGTTTAGAAAAAGGGCGTGGCAAAATACACTCAAAAGCCAATAAATCCCAAATGAAAACTCAGAACTTCACCAAAATTGATGAGCATATGTGTCAGAACATGGTGAGGAAGCATGCAGAGTTTCATGGAGATCGGACCTTAGGTGGCGCTATAACTGGCAAAAAGCCCTCATTCTTATTAGGGGTTCAAGCATTTCATGCTGAAACCCTATTGTAATTGTAAGGATTCGTAAAACGCATCGTGCAGGCCAAACCGTAAGGCCTAGAGACGTGAAACCTGGCCAGATGGTAGGCCTCAGTTTGGGGACAACCTATCAGAGTATGACCCCGAATGGCCCATAGGTGGCGCTACAGCAACCAAAAGTTCAAAATTGCTCATAACTCTTAGACCGTTTGTCCCAGGATCAAGTGCCCTATATCGTTGGAATCCTTGGCTCAAGGCGGACAAAATGGCTATCTCCGATTTGGATGTCGGCAGGGAAAATATTCTGCTATGTCGAATTTTGTCCAAAACCTACTTTTGCGAACTAGTCCCTGGTTTTTCGCCCGATCGGAACCAAACCAGTCTAGGACAATTCTCTGGACTCTCTAGATCAATAATTATCGAAAAAAAGTTGAACTTTTGCATTTGGGTGGCTGTAACAGGCTCGTTTAGAAAAGGGGCGTGGCAAAATACACTCAAAAGCCAATAAATCCCAAATGAAAACTCAGAACTTCACCAAAATTGATGAGCATATGTGTCAGAACATGGTGAGGAAGCATGCAGAGTTTCATGGAGATCGGACCTTAGGTGGCGCTATAACTGGCAAAAAGCCCTCATTCTTATTAGGGGTTCAAGCATTTCATGCTGAAACCCTATTGTAATTGTAAGGATTCGTAAAACGCATCGTGCAGGCCAAACCGTAAGGCCTAGAGACGTGAAACCTGGCCAGATGGTAGGCCTCAGTTTGGGGACAACCTATCAGAGTATGACCCCGAATGGCCCATAGGTGGCGCTACAGCAACCAAAAGTTCAAAATTGCTCATAACTCTTAGACCGTTTGTCCCAGGATCAAGTGCCCTATATCGTTGGAATCCTTGGCTCAAGGCGGACAAAATGGCTATCTCCGATTTGGATGTCGGCAGGGAAAATATTCTGCTATGTCGAATTTTGTCCAAAACCTACTTTTGCGAACTAGTCCCTGGTTTTTCGCCCGATCGGAACCAAACCAGTCTAGGACAATTCTCTGGACTCTCTAGATCAATAATTATCGAAAAAAAGTTGAACTTTTGCATTTGGGTGGCTGTAACAGGCTCGTTTAGAAAAGGGGCGTGGCAAAATACACTCAAAAGCCAATAAATCCCAAATGAAAACTCAGAACTTCACCAAAATTGATGAGCATATGTGTCAGAACATGGTGAGGAAGCATGCAGAGTTTCATGGAGATCGGACCTTAGGTGGCGCTATAACTGGCAAAAAGCCCTCATTCTTATTAGGGGTTCAAGCATGAAATGCTGAAACCCTATTGTAATTGTAAGGATTCGTAAAACGCATCGTGCAGGCCAAACCGTAAGGCCTAGAGACGTGAAACCTGGCCAGATGGTAGGCCTCAGTTTGGGGACAACCTATCAGAGTATGACCCCGAATGGCCCATAGGTGGCGCTACAGCAACCAAAAGTTCAAAATTGCTCATAACTCTTAGACCGTTTGTCCCAGGATCAAGTGCCCTATATCGTTGGAATCCTTGGCTCAAGACGGACAAAATGGCTATCTCCGATTTGGATGTCGGCAGGGAAAATATTCTGCTATGTCGAATTTTGTCCAAAACCTACTTTTGCGAACTAGTCCCTGGTTTTTCGCCCGATCGGAACCAAACCAGTCTAGGACAATTCTCTGGACTCTCTAGATCAATAATTATCAAAAAAAAGTTGAACTTTTGCATTTGGGTGGCTGTAACAGGCTCGTTTAGAAAAGGGGCGTGGCAAAATACACTCAAAAGCCTATAAATCCTAAATGAAAACTCAGAACTTCACAAAAATTGGTCAGCCTATGTGTCATAACATCATTAACAAGCATGCAAAATTTTATGGAGATCGGACGATAGGTGGCGCTATAACTGTTAAAAAGCTTTAAAACCATATATTTCCTATGGTATGTTGCCTGTATTGGCTGTAAATGGTCTTTTCCATCTCTGATCATATAATTTTCATATCATAATGTTCAAAACTAGTGCAATACAATTCTCTGGACTCACTAGATCAATAATTGTCAGAAAAAGTTGAACTACTTCATTTGGATAGCTATAATAGGGTCACTTCAAAATGTAGCCTTTACCAAGTGTCCCCGAAAGCCTATATCTCTTTAATGAATTACTCAGACCTTCTTAAAAACAAGTCAGAACATGTGAAATATCACTCTGAACATGCATGAAAATTTTCAGACAGATCAGACAAAATTTGCCTCTATAACAGTTAAAAAGGTGAAAATGATATGATTATAATGGCATGTTAAGCCAATAAGTGGTATTTTACTGCCCCCTGCTGTTCAAAATAGTCATTTTGTCATATTGTTCTATAATTTATATTTAGACTTTATAAAATCACTATTTTAACATTTACAATTACATTTAGTCAAAATCCATCTGTTAAAGTATTAGTATTGACAGTTTGATCACATCATACATTTCAAATGTCTGCATCTACAACATAATGTGTGTGTGTAGTCTTAGGTTTCTGAATAAATTCTGAATCATCTGATTAATAGCTTACAAAGACTTTGTGAAATGTTTATAGACCATTCATAATGACATCCCAATAGCATTGAAAAAACAACAACACTTGTCTTTGTGTGTGTGTGTGTGTGTGTGTGTGTGTGTAAACATGCATTATGGAGTTAAAATGGAAAAACTGGTTTGCTTTAGTGCAGAAAAATGGTGAAAATCAAGAAGTTTAAAGTGAAAGTGAGCCAATATGTGGTCTTCTACTGCCCTCTGCTGGCCATTTTACTTATTAATGAAGTCTACTCACATATGCTTTTGCATTCATTAGACACTAAAAATCACTTATATAACAATAAAACACTAAAAAATCACTTATATAACAATTACTATTGTAGCACAATCATATTTTGTCAGAGTTTATCACTTCATTTTTACTGATACTTCACAGAATTGCTAGCAATGTGGTAAATCATGGTTAAATCACACTAAAAACATGGAAATCATAAATAATACTAGAATGTGGTGTATCAAGGTAAATCATTCTACAATCCTGGTACATCATTCTAGAACATGGTATATCATGGTACATCATGCTAGAACATGGTAAATCATGGTAAACTATGCTAGAACAGGGTAAATCATGGTAAGCCATGATAAATCATAATAAACTATGGTAAATCATGTTATAATGTGGTATATCATGGTAAATCATGCTAGAACATGGTAAATCATGGTAAACTATGCTAGAACAGGGTAAATCA
>NW_027645822.1:0-76000 GCF_949319135.1 Squalius cephalus
TGCAGGACAAACCGTAAGGCCTAGAGACTTGAAACCTGGCCAGATGGTAGGCCTCAATTTGGGGACAACCTATCAGAGTATGACCCCGATTGGCCCATAGGTGGCGCTACAGCAACCAAAAGTTCAAAATCGCTCATAACTCTTAGACCGTTTGTCCCAGGATCAAGTGTCTTATATCGTTGGAATCCTTGGCTCGAGGCGGACAAAATGGCTATCTCCGATTTGGATGTAGGCAGGGAAAATTTTCTGCTATGTCGGATTTTGTCCAAAACCTACTTTTGCGAACTAGTCCCTGGTTTTTCGCCCGATCGGAACCAAACCAGTCTAGGACAATTCTCTGGACTCTCTAGATCAATAATTATCAAAAAAAAAGTTGAACTTTGCCATTTGGGTGGCTGTAACAGGGTCATTTAGAAAAGGGGCGTGGCAAAATACACTCAAAAGCCTATAAATCCCAAAGGAAAACTCAGAACTTCACAAAAATTGATGAGCATATGTGACAGAACATGGTGAGGAAGCATGCAGAGTTTCATGGAGATCGGACCATAGGTGGCGCTATAACTGGCAAAAAGCCTTCATTCTTATTAGGGGTTCAAGCATGAAATGCTGAAACCCTATTGTAATTGTAAGGATTTGTAAAACGCATCGTGCAGGACAAACCGTAAGGCCTAGAGACTTGAAACCTGGCCAGATGGTAGGCCTCAATTTGGGGACAACCTATCAGAGTATGACCCCGATTGGCCCATAGGTGGCGCTACAGCAACCAAAAGTTCAAAATCGCTCATAACTCTTAGACCGTTTGTCCCAGGATCAAGTGTCTTATATCGTTGGAATCCTTGGCTCGAGGCGGACAAAATGGCTATCTCCGATTTGGATGTAGGCAGGGAAAATTTTCTGCTATGTCGGATTTTGTCCAAAACCTACTTTTGCGAACTAGTCCCTGGTTTTTCGCCCGATCGGAACCAAACCAGTCTAGGACAATTCTCTGGACTCTCTAGATCAATAATTATCGAAAAAAAGTTGAACTTTGGCATTTGGGTGGCTGTAACAGGGTCATTTAGAAAAGGGGCGGGGGAAAATACACTAAAAAGCCTATAAATCCCAAATGAAAACTCAGAACTTCACAAAAATTGATGAGCATATGTGTCATAACATGATGAGGAAGCATGCCGAGTTTCATGCAGATCGGACCCTAGGTGACGCTATAAATGGCAAAAAGCTTCCATTCTTATTAGGGGTTCAAGCATGAAATGCTGAAACCCTATTGTAATTGTAAGGATTCGTAAAACGCATCGTGCAGGCCAAACCGTAAGGCCTAGAGTCTTGAAACCTGGCCAGATGGTAGGCCTCAATTTGGGGACAACCTATCAGAGTATGACCCCGATTGGCCCATAGGTGGCGCTACAGCAACCAAAAGTTCAAAATTGCTCATAACTCTTAGACCCTTTGTCCCAGGCTCAAGTGTCTTACATCGTTGGAATCCTTGGCTCAAGGCGGACAAAATGGCTATCTCCGATTTGGATGTAGGCAGGGGAAATTTTCTGCTATGTCGAATTTTGTCCAAAACCTACTTTTGCGAACTAGTCCCTGGTTTTTCGCCCGATCGGAACCAAACCAGTCTAGGACAATTCTCTGGACTCTCTAGATCAATAATTATCGAAAAAAAGTTTAACTTTGGCATTTGGGTGGCTGTAACAGGGTCATTTAGAAAAGGGGCGGGGGAAAATACACTAAAAAGCCTATAAATCCCAAATGAAAACTCAGAACTTCACAAAAATTGATGAGCATATGTGTCATAACATGATGAGGAAGCATGCCGAGTTTCATGCAGATCGGACCCTAGGTGACGCTATAAATGGCAAAAAGCTTCCATTCTTATTAGGGGTTCAAGCATGAAATGCTGAAACCCTATTGTAATTGTAAGGATTCGTAAAACGCATCGTGCAGGCCAAACCGTAAGGCCTAGAGCAGTGGTCTCAAACCGGTTCCACGGAGGGCCTAGTGTATGCAGGTTTTCTCTTTTACCTTGAACCAAACTGATTGAGTAGGTCACTAATTGGTTAAGATCTCCCCTCACCTGGTAGTCTAGGTCTTAATTGGGCACTAATTGAAGGGAAAGACCAAAAACCTGCATACACTAGGCCCTCCGTGGAACCGGTTTGAGAACTCTGGCCTAGAGTCTTGAAACCTGGCCAGATGGTAGGCCTCAATTTGGGGACAACCTATCAGAGTATGACCCCGATTGGCCCATAGGTGGCGCTACAGCAACCAAAAGTTCAAAATTGCTCATAACTCTTAGACCCTTTGTCCCAGGCTCAAGTGTCTTACATCGTTGGAATCCTTGGCTCAAGGCGGACAAAATGGCTATCTCCGATTTGGATGTAGGCAGGGGAAATTTTCTGCTATGTCGAATTTTGTCCAAAACCTACTTTTGCGAACTAGTCCCTGGTTTTTCGCCCGATCGGAACCAAACCAGTCTAGGACAATTCTCTGGACTCTCTAGATCAATAATTATCGAAAAAAAGTTGAACTTTGGCATTTGGGTGGCTGTAACAGGGTCATTTAGAAAAGGGGCGGGGGAAAATACACTAAAAAGCCTATAAATCCCAAATGAAAACTCAGAACTTCACAAAAATTGATGAGCATATGTGTCATAACATGATGAGGAAGCATGCCGAGTTTCATGCAGATCGGACCCTAGGTGACGCTATAAATGGCAAAAAGCTTCCATTCTTATTAGGGGTTCAAGCATGAAATGCTGAAACCCTATTGTAATTGTAAGGATTCGTAAAACGCATCGTGCAGGCCAAACCGTAAGGCCTAGAGTCTTGAAACCTGGCCAGATGGTAGGCCTCAATTTGGGGACAACCTATCAGAGTATGACCCCGATTGGCCCATAGGTGGCGCTACAGCAACCAAAAGTTCAAAATTGCTCATAACTCTTAGACCCTTTGTCCCAGGCTCAAGTGTCTTACATCGTTGGAATCCTTGGCTCAAGGCGGACAAAATGGCTATCTCCGATTTGGATGTAGGCAGGGGAAATTTTCTGCTATGTCGAATTTTGTCCAAAACCTACTTTTGCGAACTAGTCCCTGGTTTTTCGCCCGATCGGAACCAAACCAGTCTAGGACAATTCTCTGGACTCTCTAGATCAATAATTATCGAAAAAAAGTTGAACTTTGGCATTTGGGTGGCTGTAACAGGGTCATTTAGAAAAGGGGCGGGGGAAAATACACTAAAAAGCCTATAAATCCCAAATGAAAACTCAGAACTTCACAAAAATTGATGAGCATATGTGTCATAACATGATGAGGAAGCATGCCGAGTTTCATGCAGATCGGACCCTAGGTGACGCTATAAATGGCAAAAAGCTTCCATTCTTATTAGGGGTTCAAGCATGAAATGCTGAAACCCTATTGTAATTGTAAGGATTCGTAAAACGCATCGTGCAGGCCAAACCGTAAGGCCTAGAGTCTTGAAACCTGGCCAGATGGTAGGCCTCAATTTGGGGACAACCTATCAGAGTATGACCCCGATTGGCCCATAGGTGGCGCTACAGCAACCAAAAGTTCAAAATTGCTCATAACTCTTAGACCCTTTGTCCCAGGCTCAAGTGTCTTACATCGTTGGAATCCTTGGCTCAAGGCGGACAAAATGGCTATCTCCGATTTGGATGTAGGCAGGGGAAATTTTCTGCTATGTCGAATTTTGTCCAAAACCTACTTTTGCGAACTAGTCCCTGGTTTTTCGCCCGATCGGAACCAAACCAGTCTAGGACAATTCTCTGGACTCTCTAGATCAATAATTATCGAAAAAAAGTTGAACTTTGGCATTTGGGTGGCTGTAACAGGGTCATTTAGAAAAGGGGCGGGGGAAAATACACTAAAAAGCCTATAAATCCCAAATGAAAACTCAGAACTTCACAAAAATTGATGAGCATATGTGTCATAACATGATGAGGAAGCATGCCGAGTTTCATGCAGATCGGACCCTAGGTGACGCTATAAATGGCAAAAAGCTTCCATTCTTATTAGGGGTTCAAGCATGAAATGCTGAAACCCTATTGTAATTGTAAGGATTCGTAAAACGCATCGTGCAGGCCAAACCGTAAGGCCTAGAGTCTTGAAACCTGGCCAGATGGTAGGCCTCAATTTGGGGACAACCTATCAGAGTATGACCCCGATTGGCCCATAGGTGGCGCTACAGCAACCAAAAGTTCAAAATTGCTCATAACTCTTAGACCCTTTGTCCCAGGCTCAAGTGTCTTACATCGTTGGAATCCTTGGCTCAAGGCGGACAAAATGGCTATCTCCGATTTGGATGTAGGCAGGGGAAATTTTCTGCTATGTCGAATTTTGTCCAAAACCTACTTTTGCGAACTAGTCCCTGGTTTTTCGCCCGATCGGAACCAAACCAGTCTAGGACAATTCTCTGGACTCTCTAGATCAATAATTATCGAAAAAAAGTTGAACTTTGGCATTTGGGTGGCTGTAACAGGGTCATTTAGAAAAGGGGCGGGGGAAAATACACTAAAAAGCCTATAAATCCCAAATGAAAACTCAGAACTTCACAAAAATTGATGAGCATATGTGTCATAACATGATGAGGAAGCATGCCGAGTTTCATGCAGATCGGACCCTAGGTGACGCTATAAATGGCAAAAAGCTTCCATTCTTATTAGGGGTTCAAGCATGAAATGCTGAAACCCTATTGTAATTGTAAGGATTCGTAAAACGCATCGTGCAGGCCAAACCGTAAGGCCTAGAGTCTTGAAACCTGGCCAGATGGTAGGCCTCAATTTGGGGACAACCTATCAGAGTATGACCCCGATTGGCCCATAGGTGGCGCTACAGCAACCAAAAGTTCAAAATTGCTCATAACTCTTAGACCCTTTGTCCCAGGCTCAAGTGTCTTACATCGTTGGAATCCTTGGCTCAAGGCGGACAAAATGGCTATCTCCGATTTGGATGTAGGCAGGGGAAATTTTCTGCTATGTCGAATTTTGTCCAAAACCTACTTTTGCGAACTAGTCCCTGGTTTTTCGCCCGATCGGAACCAAACCAGTCTAGGACAATTCTCTGGACTCTCTAGATCAATAATTATCGAAAAAAAGTTGAACTTTGGCATTTGGGTGGCTGTAACAGGGTCATTTAGAAAAGGGGCGGGGGAAAATACACTAAAAAGCCTATAAATCCCAAATGAAAACTCAGAACTTCACAAAAATTGATGAGCATATGTGTCATAACATGATGAGGAAGCATGCCGAGTTTCATGCAGATCGGACCCTAGGTGACGCTATAAATGGCAAAAAGCTTCCATTCTTATTAGGGGTTCAAGCATGAAATGCTGAAACCCTATTGTAATTGTAAGGATTCGTAAAACGCATCGTGCAGGCCAAACCGTAAGGCCTAGAGTCTTGAAACCTGGCCAGATGGTAGGCCTCAATTTGGGGACAACCTATCAGAGTATGACCCCGATTGGCCCATAGGTGGCGCTACAGCAACCAAAAGTTCAAAATTGCTCATAACTCTTAGACCCTTTGTCCCAGGCTCAAGTGTCTTACATCGTTGGAATCCTTGGCTCAAGGCGGACAAAATGGCTATCTCCGATTTGGATGTAGGCAGGGGAAATTTTCTGCTATGTCGAATTTTGTCCAAAACCTACTTTTGCGAACTAGTCCCTGGTTTTTCGCCCGATCGGAACCAAACCAGTCTAGGACAATTCTCTGGACTCTCTAGATCAATAATTATCGAAAAAAAGTTGAACTTTGGCATTTGGGTGGCTGTAACAGGGTCATTTAGAAAAGGGGCGGGGGAAAATACACTAAAAAGCCTATAAATCCCAAATGAAAACTCAGAACTTCACAAAAATTGATGAGCATATGTGTCATAACATGATGAGGAAGCATGCCGAGTTTCATGCAGATCGGACCCTAGGTGACGCTATAAATGGCAAAAAGCTTCCATTCTTATTAGGGGTTCAAGCATGAAATGCTGAAACCCTATTGTAATTGTAAGGATTCGTAAAACGCATCGTGCAGGCCAAACCGTAAGGCCTAGAGTCTTGAAACCTGGCCAGATGGTAGGCCTCAATTTGGGGACAACCTATCAGAGTATGACCCCGATTGGCCCATAGGTGGCGCTACAGCAACCAAAAGTTCAAAATTGCTCATAACTCTTAGACCCTTTGTCCCAGGCTCAAGTGTCTTACATCGTTGGAATCCTTGGCTCAAGGCGGACAAAATGGCTATCTCCGATTTGGATGTAGGCAGGGGAAATTTTCTGCTATGTCGAATTTTGTCCAAAACCTACTTTTGCGAACTAGTCCCTGGTTTTTCGCCCGATCGGAACCAAACCAGTCTAGGACAATTCTCTGGACTCTCTAGATCAATAATTATCGAAAAAAAGTTGAACTTTGGCATTTGGGTGGCTGTAACAGGGTCATTTAGAAAAGGGGCGGGGGAAAATACACTAAAAAGCCTATAAATCCCAAATGAAAACTCAGAACTTCACAAAAATTGATGAGCATATGTGTCATAACATGATGAGGAAGCATGCCGAGTTTCATGCAGATCGGACCCTAGGTGACGCTATAAATGGCAAAAAGCTTCCATTCTTATTAGGGGTTCAAGCATGAAATGCTGAAACCCTATTGTAATTGTAAGGATTCGTAAAACGCATCGTGCAGGCCAAACCGTAAGGCCTAGAGTCTTGAAACCTGGCCAGATGGTAGGCCTCAATTTGGGGACAACCTATCAGAGTATGACCCCGATTGGCCCATAGGTGGCGCTACAGCAACCAAAAGTTCAAAATTGCTCATAACTCTTAGACCCTTTGTCCCAGGCTCAAGTGTCTTACATCGTTGGAATCCTTGGCTCAAGGCGGACAAAATGGCTATCTCCGATTTGGATGTAGGCAGGGGAAATTTTCTGCTATGTCGAATTTTGTCCAAAACCTACTTTTGCGAACTAGTCCCTGGTTTTTCGCCCGATCGGAACCAAACCAGTCTAGGACAATTCTCTGGACTCTCTAGATCAATAATTATCGAAAAAAAGTTGAACTTTGGCATTTGGGTGGCTGTAACAGGGTCATTTAGAAAAGGGGCGGGGGAAAATACACTAAAAAGCCTATAAATCCCAAATGAAAACTCAGAACTTCACAAAAATTGATGAGCATATGTGTCATAACATGATGAGGAAGCATGCCGAGTTTCATGCAGATCGGACCCTAGGTGACGCTATAAATGGCAAAAAGCTTCCATTCTTATTAGGGGTTCAAGCATGAAATGCTGAAACCCTATTGTAATTGTAAGGATTCGTAAAACGCATCGTGCAGGCCAAACCGTAAGGCCTAGAGTCTTGAAACCTGGCCAGATGGTAGGCCTCAATTTGGGGACAACCTATCAGAGTATGACCCCGATTGGCCCATAGGTGGCGCTACAGCAACCAAAAGTTCAAAATTGCTCATAACTCTTAGACCCTTTGTCCCAGGCTCAAGTGTCTTACATCGTTGGAATCCTTGGCTCAAGGCGGACAAAATGGCTATCTCCGATTTGGATGTAGGCAGGGGAAATTTTCTGCTATGTCGAATTTTGTCCAAAACCTACTTTTGCGAACTAGTCCCTGGTTTTTCGCCCGATCGGAACCAAACCAGTCTAGGACAATTCTCTGGACTCTCTAGATCAATAATTATCGAAAAAAAGTTGAACTTTGGCATTTGGGTGGCTGTAACAGGGTCATTTAGAAAAGGGGCGGGGGAAAATACACTAAAAAGCCTATAAATCCCAAATGAAAACTCAGAACTTCACAAAAATTGATGAGCATATGTGTCATAACATGATGAGGAAGCATGCCGAGTTTCATGCAGATCGGACCCTAGGTGACGCTATAAATGGCAAAAAGCTTCCATTCTTATTAGGGGTTCAAGCATGAAATGCTGAAACCCTATTGTAATTGTAAGGATTCGTAAAACGCATCGTGCAGGCCAAACCGTAAGGCCTAGAGTCTTGAAACCTGGCCAGATGGTAGGCCTCAATTTGGGGACAACCTATCAGAGTATGACCCCGATTGGCCCATAGGTGGCGCTACAGCAACCAAAAGTTCAAAATTGCTCATAACTCTTAGACCCTTTGTCCCAGGCTCAAGTGTCTTACATCGTTGGAATCCTTGGCTCAAGGCGGACAAAATGGCTATCTCCGATTTGGATGTAGGCAGGGGAAATTTTCTGCTATGTCGAATTTTGTCCAAAACCTACTTTTGCGAACTAGTCCCTGGTTTTTCGCCCGATCGGAACCAAACCAGTCTAGGACAATTCTCTGGACTCTCTAGATCAATAATTATCGAAAAAAAGTTGAACTTTGGCATTTGGGTGGCTGTAACAGGGTCATTTAGAAAAGGGGCGGGGGAAAATACACTAAAAAGCCTATAAATCCCAAATGAAAACTCAGAACTTCACAAAAATTGATGAGCATATGTGTCATAACATGATGAGGAAGCATGCCGAGTTTCATGCAGATCGGACCCTAGGTGACGCTATAAATGGCAAAAAGCTTCCATTCTTATTAGGGGTTCAAGCATGAAATGCTGAAACCCTATTGTAATTGTAAGGATTCGTAAAACGCATCGTGCAGGCCAAACCGTAAGGCCTAGAGTCTTGAAACCTGGCCAGATGGTAGGCCTCAATTTGGGGACAACCTATCAGAGTATGACCCCGATTGGCCCATAGGTGGCGCTACAGCAACCAAAAGTTCAAAATTGCTCATAACTCTTAGACCCTTTGTCCCAGGCTCAAGTGTCTTACATCGTTGGAATCCTTGGCTCAAGGCGGACAAAATGGCTATCTCCGATTTGGATGTAGGCAGGGGAAATTTTCTGCTATGTCGAATTTTGTCCAAAACCTACTTTTGCGAACTAGTCCCTGGTTTTTCGCCCGATCGGAACCAAACCAGTCTAGGACAATTCTCTGGACTCTCTAGATCAATAATTATCGAAAAAAAGTTGAACTTTGGCATTTGGGTGGCTGTAACAGGGTCATTTAGAAAAGGGGCGGGGGAAAATACACTAAAAAGCCTATAAATCCCAAATGAAAACTCAGAACTTCACAAAAATTGATGAGCATATGTGTCATAACATGATGAGGAAGCATGCCGAGTTTCATGCAGATCGGACCCTAGGTGACGCTATAAATGGCAAAAAGCTTCCATTCTTATTAGGGGTTCAAGCATGAAATGCTGAAACCCTATTGTAATTGTAAGGATTCGTAAAACGCATCGTGCAGGCCAAACCGTAAGGCCTAGAGTCTTGAAACCTGGCCAGATGGTAGGCCTCAATTTGGGGACAACCTATCAGAGTATGACCCCGATTGGCCCATAGGTGGCGCTACAGCAACCAAAAGTTCAAAATTGCTCATAACTCTTAGACCCTTTGTCCCAGGCTCAAGTGTCTTACATCGTTGGAATCCTTGGCTCAAGGCGGACAAAATGGCTATCTCCGATTTGGATGTAGGCAGGGGAAATTTTCTGCTATGTCGAATTTTGTCCAAAACCTACTTTTGCGAACTAGTCCCTGGTTTTTCGCCCGATCGGAACCAAACCAGTCTAGGACAATTCTCTGGACTCTCTAGATCAATAATTATCGAAAAAAAGTTGAACTTTGGCATTTGGGTGGCTGTAACAGGGTCATTTAGAAAAGGGGCGGGGGAAAATACACTAAAAAGCCTATAAATCCCAAATGAAAACTCAGAACTTCACAAAAATTGATGAGCATATGTGTCATAACATGATGAGGAAGCATGCCGAGTTTCATGCAGATCGGACCCTAGGTGACGCTATAAATGGCAAAAAGCTTCCATTCTTATTAGGGGTTCAAGCATGAAATGCTGAAACCCTATTGTAATTGTAAGGATTCGTAAAACGCATCGTGCAGGCCAAACCGTAAGGCCTAGAGTCTTGAAACCTGGCCAGATGGTAGGCCTCAATTTGGGGACAACCTATCAGAGTATGACCCCGATTGGCCCATAGGTGGCGCTACAGCAACCAAAAGTTCAAAATTGCTCATAACTCTTAGACCCTTTGTCCCAGGCTCAAGTGTCTTACATCGTTGGAATCCTTGGCTCAAGGCGGACAAAATGGCTATCTCCGATTTGGATGTAGGCAGGGGAAATTTTCTGCTATGTCGAATTTTGTCCAAAACCTACTTTTGCGAACTAGTCCCTGGTTTTTCGCCCGATCGGAACCAAACCAGTCTAGGACAATTCTCTGGACTCTCTAGATCAATAATTATCGAAAAAAAGTTGAACTTTGGCATTTGGGTGGCTGTAACAGGGTCATTTAGAAAAGGGGCGGGGGAAAATACACTAAAAAGCCTATAAATCCCAAATGAAAACTCAGAACTTCACAAAAATTGATGAGCATATGTGTCATAACATGATGAGGAAGCATGCCGAGTTTCATGCAGATCGGACCCTAGGTGACGCTATAAATGGCAAAAAGCTTCCATTCTTATTAGGGGTTCAAGCATGAAATGCTGAAACCCTATTGTAATTGTAAGGATTCGTAAAACGCATCGTGCAGGCCAAACCGTAAGGCCTAGAGTCTTGAAACCTGGCCAGATGGTAGGCCTCAATTTGGGGACAACCTATCAGAGTATGACCCCGATTGGCCCATAGGTGGCGCTACAGCAACCAAAAGTTCAAAATTGCTCATAACTCTTAGACCCTTTGTCCCAGGCTCAAGTGTCTTACATCGTTGGAATCCTTGGCTCAAGGCGGACAAAATGGCTATCTCCGATTTGGATGTAGGCAGGGGAAATTTTCTGCTATGTCGAATTTTGTCCAAAACCTACTTTTGCGAACTAGTCCCTGGTTTTTCGCCCGATCGGAACCAAACCAGTCTAGGACAATTCTCTGGACTCTCTAGATCAATAATTATCGAAAAAAAGTTGAACTTTGGCATTTGGGTGGCTGTAACAGGGTCATTTAGAAAAGGGGCGGGGGAAAATACACTAAAAAGCCTATAAATCCCAAATGAAAACTCAGAACTTCACAAAAATTGATGAGCATATGTGTCATAACATGATGAGGAAGCATGCCGAGTTTCATGCAGATCGGACCCTAGGTGACGCTATAAATGGCAAAAAGCTTCCATTCTTATTAGGGGTTCAAGCATGAAATGCTGAAACCCTATTGTAATTGTAAGGATTCGTAAAACGCATCGTGCAGGCCAAACCGTAAGGCCTAGAGCAGTGGTCTCAAACCGGTTCCACGGAGGGCCTAGTGTATGCAGGTTTTCTCTTTTACCTTGAACCAAACTGATTGAGTAGGTCACTAATTGGTTAAGATCTCCCCTCACCTGGTAGTCTAGGTCTTAATTGGGCACTAATTGAAGGGAAAGACCAAAAACCTGCATACACTAGGCCCTCCGTGGAACCGGTTTGAGAACTCTGGCCTAGAGTCTTGAAACCTGGCCAGATGGTAGGCCTCAATTTGGGGACAACCTATCAGAGTATGACCCCGATTGGCCCATAGGTGGCGCTACAGCAACCAAAAGTTCAAAATTGCTCATAACTCTTAGACCCTTTGTCCCAGGCTCAAGTGTCTTACATCGTTGGAATCCTTGGCTCAAGGCGGACAAAATGGCTATCTCCGATTTGGATGTAGGCAGGGGAAATTTTCTGCTATGTCGAATTTTGTCCAAAACCTACTTTTGCGAACTAGTCCCTGGTTTTTCGCCCGATCGGAACCAAACCAGTCTAGGACAATTCTCTGGACTCTCTAGATCAATAATTATCGAAAAAAAGTTGAACTTTGGCATTTGGGTGGCTGTAACAGGGTCATTTAGAAAAGGGGCGGGGGAAAATACACTAAAAAGCCTATAAATCCCAAATGAAAACTCAGAACTTCACAAAAATTGATGAGCATATGTGTCATAACATGATGAGGAAGCATGCCGAGTTTCATGCAGATCGGACCCTAGGTGACGCTATAAATGGCAAAAAGCTTCCATTCTTATTAGGGGTTCAAGCATGAAATGCTGAAACCCTATTGTAATTGTAAGGATTCGTAAAACGCATCGTGCAGGCCAAACCGTAAGGCCTAGAGTCTTGAAACCTGGCCAGATGGTAGGCCTCAATTTGGGGACAACCTATCAGAGTATGACCCCGATTGGCCCATAGGTGGCGCTACAGCAACCAAAAGTTCAAAATTGCTCATAACTCTTAGACCCTTTGTCCCAGGCTCAAGTGTCTTACATCGTTGGAATCCTTGGCTCAAGGCGGACAAAATGGCTATCTCCGATTTGGATGTAGGCAGGGGAAATTTTCTGCTATGTCGAATTTTGTCCAAAACCTACTTTTGCGAACTAGTCCCTGGTTTTTCGCCCGATCGGAACCAAACCAGTCTAGGACAATTCTCTGGACTCTCTAGATCAATAATTATCGAAAAAAAGTTGAACTTTGGCATTTGGGTGGCTGTAACAGGGTCATTTAGAAAAGGGGCGGGGGAAAATACACTAAAAAGCCTATAAATCCCAAATGAAAACTCAGAACTTCACAAAAATTGATGAGCATATGTGTCATAACATGATGAGGAAGCATGCCGAGTTTCATGCAGATCGGACCCTAGGTGACGCTATAAATGGCAAAAAGCTTCCATTCTTATTAGGGGTTCAAGCATGAAATGCTGAAACCCTATTGTAATTGTAAGGATTCGTAAAACGCATCGTGCAGGCCAAACCGTAAGGCCTAGAGTCTTGAAACCTGGCCAGATGGTAGGCCTCAATTTGGGGACAACCTATCAGAGTATGACCCCGATTGGCCCATAGGTGGCGCTACAGCAACCAAAAGTTCAAAATTGCTCATAACTCTTAGACCCTTTGTCCCAGGCTCAAGTGTCTTACATCGTTGGAATCCTTGGCTCAAGGCGGACAAAATGGCTATCTCCGATTTGGATGTAGGCAGGGGAAATTTTCTGCTATGTCGAATTTTGTCCAAAACCTACTTTTGCGAACTAGTCCCTGGTTTTTCGCCCGATCGGAACCAAACCAGTCTAGGACAATTCTCTGGACTCTCTAGATCAATAATTATCGAAAAAAAGTTGAACTTTGGCATTTGGGTGGCTGTAACAGGGTCATTTAGAAAAGGGGCGGGGGAAAATACACTAAAAAGCCTATAAATCCCAAATGAAAACTCAGAACTTCACAAAAATTGATGAGCATATGTGTCATAACATGATGAGGAAGCATGCCGAGTTTCATGCAGATCGGACCCTAGGTGACGCTATAAATGGCAAAAAGCTTCCATTCTTATTAGGGGTTCAAGCATGAAATGCTGAAACCCTATTGTAATTGTAAGGATTCGTAAAACGCATCGTGCAGGCCAAACCGTAAGGCCTAGAGTCTTGAAACCTGGCCAGATGGTAGGCCTCAATTTGGGGACAACCTATCAGAGTATGACCCCGATTGGCCCATAGGTGGCGCTACAGCAACCAAAAGTTCAAAATTGCTCATAACTCTTAGACCCTTTGTCCCAGGCTCAAGTGTCTTACATCGTTGGAATCCTTGGCTCAAGGCGGACAAAATGGCTATCTCCGATTTGGATGTAGGCAGGGGAAATTTTCTGCTATGTCGAATTTTGTCCAAAACCTACTTTTGCGAACTAGTCCCTGGTTTTTCGCCCGATCGGAACCAAACCAGTCTAGGACAATTCTCTGGACTCTCTAGATCAATAATTATCGAAAAAAAGTTGAACTTTGGCATTTGGGTGGCTGTAACAGGGTCATTTAGAAAAGGGGCGGGGGAAAATACACTAAAAAGCCTATAAATCCCAAATGAAAACTCAGAACTTCACAAAAATTGATGAGCATATGTGTCATAACATGATGAGGAAGCATGCCGAGTTTCATGCAGATCGGACCCTAGGTGACGCTATAAATGGCAAAAAGCTTCCATTCTTATTAGGGGTTCAAGCATGAAATGCTGAAACCCTATTGTAATTGTAAGGATTCGTAAAACGCATCGTGCAGGCCAAACCGTAAGGCCTAGAGTCTTGAAACCTGGCCAGATGGTAGGCCTCAATTTGGGGACAACCTATCAGAGTATGACCCCGATTGGCCCATAGGTGGCGCTACAGCAACCAAAAGTTCAAAATTGCTCATAACTCTTAGACCCTTTGTCCCAGGCTCAAGTGTCTTACATCGTTGGAATCCTTGGCTCAAGGCGGACAAAATGGCTATCTCCGATTTGGATGTAGGCAGGGGAAATTTTCTGCTATGTCGAATTTTGTCCAAAACCTACTTTTGCGAACTAGTCCCTGGTTTTTCGCCCGATCGGAACCAAACCAGTCTAGGACAATTCTCTGGACTCTCTAGATCAATAATTATCGAAAAAAAGTTGAACTTTGGCATTTGGGTGGCTGTAACAGGGTCATTTAGAAAAGGGGCGGGGGAAAATACACTAAAAAGCCTATAAATCCCAAATGAAAACTCAGAACTTCACAAAAATTGATGAGCATATGTGTCATAACATGATGAGGAAGCATGCCGAGTTTCATGCAGATCGGACCCTAGGTGACGCTATAAATGGCAAAAAGCTTCCATTCTTATTAGGGGTTCAAGCATGAAATGCTGAAACCCTATTGTAATTGTAAGGATTCGTAAAACGCATCGTGCAGGCCAAACCGTAAGGCCTAGAGTCTTGAAACCTGGCCAGATGGTAGGCCTCAATTTGGGGACAACCTATCAGAGTATGACCCCGATTGGCCCATAGGTGGCGCTACAGCAACCAAAAGTTCAAAATTGCTCATAACTCTTAGACCCTTTGTCCCAGGCTCAAGTGTCTTACATCGTTGGAATCCTTGGCTCAAGGCGGACAAAATGGCTATCTCCGATTTGGATGTAGGCAGGGGAAATTTTCTGCTATGTCGAATTTTGTCCAAAACCTACTTTTGCGAACTAGTCCCTGGTTTTTCGCCCGATCGGAACCAAACCAGTCTAGGACAATTCTCTGGACTCTCTAGATCAATAATTATCGAAAAAAAGTTGAACTTTGGCATTTGGGTGGCTGTAACAGGGTCATTTAGAAAAGGGGCGGGGGAAAATACACTAAAAAGCCTATAAATCCCAAATGAAAACTCAGAACTTCACAAAAATTGATGAGCATATGTGTCATAACATGATGAGGAAGCATGCCGAGTTTCATGCAGATCGGACCCTAGGTGACGCTATAAATGGCAAAAAGCTTCCATTCTTATTAGGGGTTCAAGCATGAAATGCTGAAACCCTATTGTAATTGTAAGGATTCGTAAAACGCATCGTGCAGGCCAAACCGTAAGGCCTAGAGTCTTGAAACCTGGCCAGATGGTAGGCCTCAATTTGGGGACAACCTATCAGAGTATGACCCCGATTGGCCCATAGGTGGCGCTACAGCAACCAAAAGTTCAAAATTGCTCATAACTCTTAGACCCTTTGTCCCAGGCTCAAGTGTCTTACATCGTTGGAATCCTTGGCTCAAGGCGGACAAAATGGCTATCTCCGATTTGGATGTAGGCAGGGGAAATTTTCTGCTATGTCGAATTTTGTCCAAAACCTACTTTTGCGAACTAGTCCCTGGTTTTTCGCCCGATCGGAACCAAACCAGTCTAGGACAATTCTCTGGACTCTCTAGATCAATAATTATCGAAAAAAAGTTGAACTTTGGCATTTGGGTGGCTGTAACAGGGTCATTTAGAAAAGGGGCGGGGGAAAATACACTAAAAAGCCTATAAATCCCAAATGAAAACTCAGAACTTCACAAAAATTGATGAGCATATGTGTCATAACATGATGAGGAAGCATGCCGAGTTTCATGCAGATCGGACCCTAGGTGACGCTATAAATGGCAAAAAGCTTCCATTCTTATTAGGGGTTCAAGCATGAAATGCTGAAACCCTATTGTAATTGTAAGGATTCGTAAAACGCATCGTGCAGGCCAAACCGTAAGGCCTAGAGTCTTGAAACCTGGCCAGATGGTAGGCCTCAATTTGGGGACAACCTATCAGAGTATGACCCCGATTGGCCCATAGGTGGCGCTACAGCAACCAAAAGTTCAAAATTGCTCATAACTCTTAGACCCTTTGTCCCAGGCTCAAGTGTCTTACATCGTTGGAATCCTTGGCTCAAGGCGGACAAAATGGCTATCTCCGATTTGGATGTAGGCAGGGGAAATTTTCTGCTATGTCGAATTTTGTCCAAAACCTACTTTTGCGAACTAGTCCCTGGTTTTTCGCCCGATCGGAACCAAACCAGTCTAGGACAATTCTCTGGACTCTCTAGATCAATAATTATCGAAAAAAAGTTGAACTTTGGCATTTGGGTGGCTGTAACAGGGTCATTTAGAAAAGGGGCGGGGGAAAATACACTAAAAAGCCTATAAATCCCAAATGAAAACTCAGAACTTCACAAAAATTGATGAGCATATGTGTCATAACATGATGAGGAAGCATGCCGAGTTTCATGCAGATCGGACCCTAGGTGACGCTATAAATGGCAAAAAGCTTCCATTCTTATTAGGGGTTCAAGCATGAAATGCTGAAACCCTATTGTAATTGTAAGGATTCGTAAAACGCATCGTGCAGGCCAAACCGTAAGGCCTAGAGTCTTGAAACCTGGCCAGATGGTAGGCCTCAATTTGGGGACAACCTATCAGAGTATGACCCCGATTGGCCCATAGGTGGCGCTACAGCAACCAAAAGTTCAAAATTGCTCATAACTCTTAGACCCTTTGTCCCAGGCTCAAGTGTCTTACATCGTTGGAATCCTTGGCTCAAGGCGGACAAAATGGCTATCTCCGATTTGGATGTAGGCAGGGGAAATTTTCTGCTATGTCGAATTTTGTCCAAAACCTACTTTTGCGAACTAGTCCCTGGTTTTTCGCCCGATCGGAACCAAACCAGTCTAGGACAATTCTCTGGACTCTCTAGATCAATAATTATCGAAAAAAAGTTGAACTTTGGCATTTGGGTGGCTGTAACAGGGTCATTTAGAAAAGGGGCGGGGGAAAATACACTAAAAAGCCTATAAATCCCAAATGAAAACTCAGAACTTCACAAAAATTGATGAGCATATGTGTCATAACATGATGAGGAAGCATGCCGAGTTTCATGCAGATCGGACCCTAGGTGACGCTATAAATGGCAAAAAGCTTCCATTCTTATTAGGGGTTCAAGCATGAAATGCTGAAACCCTATTGTAATTGTAAGGATTCGTAAAACGCATCGTGCAGGCCAAACCGTAAGGCCTAGAGTCTTGAAACCTGGCCAGATGGTAGGCCTCAATTTGGGGACAACCTATCAGAGTATGACCCCGATTGGCCCATAGGTGGCGCTACAGCAACCAAAAGTTCAAAATTGCTCATAACTCTTAGACCCTTTGTCCCAGGCTCAAGTGTCTTACATCGTTGGAATCCTTGGCTCAAGGCGGACAAAATGGCTATCTCCGATTTGGATGTAGGCAGGGGAAATTTTCTGCTATGTCGAATTTTGTCCAAAACCTACTTTTGCGAACTAGTCCCTGGTTTTTCGCCCGATCGGAACCAAACCAGTCTAGGACAATTCTCTGGACTCTCTAGATCAATAATTATCGAAAAAAAGTTGAACTTTGGCATTTGGGTGGCTGTAACAGGGTCATTTAGAAAAGGGGCGGGGGAAAATACACTAAAAAGCCTATAAATCCCAAATGAAAACTCAGAACTTCACAAAAATTGATGAGCATATGTGTCATAACATGATGAGGAAGCATGCCGAGTTTCATGCAGATCGGACCCTAGGTGACGCTATAAATGGCAAAAAGCTTCCATTCTTATTAGGGGTTCAAGCATGAAATGCTGAAACCCTATTGTAATTGTAAGGATTCGTAAAACGCATCGTGCAGGCCAAACCGTAAGGCCTAGAGTCTTGAAACCTGGCCAGATGGTAGGCCTCAATTTGGGGACAACCTATCAGAGTATGACCCCGATTGGCCCATAGGTGGCGCTACAGCAACCAAAAGTTCAAAATTGCTCATAACTCTTAGACCCTTTGTCCCAGGCTCAAGTGTCTTACATCGTTGGAATCCTTGGCTCAAGGCGGACAAAATGGCAATCTCCGATTTGCTCGCCCTTCAGGCGCCAATTTCGAGTAAATTGAGGTTTTTTGAAAAACCTACTTTTGCGAACTACTCCTAGGTTTTTAGCCTGATTGGAACCAAACCACTGCAGAAATATTCTCTGGACAGTGACTATCAATAATCATCAAAAAAAAATCTTAATTTAAATTCCCGGTCACTAAGGGGAACCAAAATGTTTGAAGGCACCACAGCCACTTTTACTAAAACAATTATAACTTGTAAACGGAAAGAGATATTTTTGCTAAACTCGGGACACATTTTCATTAGCTCAATCTTAGGTCATTTGATTAAAAATCGCGACAATTGGCCACTTGGTGGCGCTATAACAGGGAAAATGTCATGAAAATGGCTATAAACGCATACAACCATTAGTCCCTTGAAATCCTGAATCCTTCCTGAGTCCAACGATACCAAACATGCCAGGTTTCGCCTTATAGTTTATGTATCATTGTCATTTAGCACTTTAAAAACTTGCAATTATCTTCGAAACCATTAGTCCGATCGTGACAAAAACACCACAGGAAATTTGAAAACATAGGTCAATAGCTAAACAATAACACCCAAATGTCAAAATTATGATTGGAACTGAAAAAAAAAAAAAAAAATCCAATCATTGTCTCCCATGGCTCATTTTTGTGCTCTCATAGATAGAAGTATCTAAACTTCAAAACAAAATGAGATATTTACACATTAAATTTTTTTTTAATACAATTATATGTTAAGAAGTTTAACTAATAAAGCTTCAAAACATATAGCAAATAACAAAGAAACATTAAAAACATTACAATCAATAAACAAAGAGTGCTTTCAGAATTTAAGAGTAGGCTGTCTGAACTTTTTCATCTCTTTTGAAATATAAGATGTGGTTTGTGTGTTAAAATAACACACAAACCACATCTTATTTTATCCTGTTAAAATAACTTGCTGTTATTACTGTGTTAAAATAACTTATGCCGAGTTCAGACTGCACGATTTTAGCCCCGATTTTGGCTCGCCGACAGGTTTTGAGAAATCGCAGACAAATGCCCGAAATCACAGGCAAATCGGTGCTCGTTCACGCGAGTGACAATCACGCAGTTTGAATGAGCAAAGACGCAATCTGAGAAAATCGCCGACACCCGTGAGATATTTGGCATGCTAAATATCTGGACCTGTCGGCGATTCAAAATCTGCTGTGTGAAAAGTGTTCTGACTGAAAACTACATTGGCGATGACCGACAGCCAATGAGAGAGCAAGATACAAAGCAGCGGGGAGTTCGGGGAGGAGTTATAGACCAGAATATAAGTATTTTAATAGATATATTTACAATTATATCAAACAGAAACAAAGCACAAACATTTGCTTGACCAGCAGCAACAGCAGCACACTGCAAAATGATTTATTTACCCACTCTCTTTGCAGAACACAGTCCTTGCTCCCCTCGTCTTCCTAACCATTTCCTCCTGCATAAACTCTTTATTTTTCTCCTTTTTGCTGCAAATCAGCGCACAGACAAGTTGGATCTCAATATTCTTGCAGGCTATCCTTTTTAATAACAATTTCAGTCTTGCGAGAGCTCCGGTCTTGCACGCGTGATCTCACGTTGTTTCCTTGTCACATCTCGCGTGTCTTTGATTGTGAAACGTAGTTTGCGTGCCAGACAGAGCTGTCGGCGATTCTTCCTATTGTAAAGTCATGCAGTGTGAAACCTTCTGTCGCCGATCCATCGTGCAGTTTGAACACAGCAGCGACTGAATCCTGGCCTAGATAGTCATGCAGTGTGAAAAGAACAGTGACCCGACTACTTTGTCATAAAAGCATTTTGAGATGCAAATACATTTAACCACGTTAGACGGAGTCGCTCACAGCCGCATATGCTCAAGCACTCTTCGCAAAGCGCGTGAGTATTTAAAATTAAAAGCAGCTTCTGTCTTTGATTTTCATATTTTTAATATATAAGCCAACTGCATTCCAAAAGACACATGATGTCTTCGTAGAGCATTTGTAAGGAAAATACCGGCAAGCGACACCGCACACTACAAGAGTAACATCAAGCAAAGCACGCGTATCATAGCGCATCTTGTGCAATGCAGTCCGCGAATATCCTTGTAATTCGCTTCAACTTTTCCGAACTTTATGAATGATTATTTTTTGGAAGGTTTGAGTGGTGTTGTGTGTGTGTGTGTGTGTGTGTGTGTGTGTGTGTGTGTGTGTGTGTGCAGGGGCGTAGTTTGTGGGGGGGTTGGGGGGAGATAATCCCCCCCCCCCCCAATATTTAAATCTATGCATTACAACCCCCCCAATATTTCTACCATGATCACATGAAAAATATGCAGACCCAAACTTCAACCTCCCCAATGTTCAAACCAAATCTACGCCCTTCTTTGTGTGTGTGTGTGTGTGTGTGTGTGTGTGTGTGTGTGTGTCAGACAGAGGAATTATAAGCAAGCAGAATATGGTTGTTTATAAAGCACACGCAGCATCATCACGTATCTGTGTTTAAAACTAAGCTCAGACTCGATTCTGAAATGATCTGAATAGATAGAGAATCGTTGGAGAGAATCTATAACACAATATCACATAAAGGTCTATATGCGTAGTGTGCCAAGTTGATGCTTTATCCGCAGTGCAGACTGCTTTACTTGCTCGCTGCTTTTGCGGTTAAAAAATCGCCTTTTATCACATCGCGATATTATTATCGCAAATGCAATTAATCATTCAGCCCTAAAAAGTACAGTTTTTTACAATAGAAATGTACTCGAAGTAAAAGTACCTACATTTAAATCTACTCTTAAAACTAAAATTTTACCAAAAAAATACTCAAGTAAATGTAATGAAGTAAATTTACTTCATTACTACCCACCTCTGATGGTAAATACCCTTAAACGTTAAAAGGGCGATACAATATTTCGCTTTCCTTGGACACTGCAACCTTTTTAATGAATATATATATGGCTTGACCTCAAAGACAGATGCAGATAATCGCACTCGCTCAGTCGATCTCTCTCATTCACTGTCTGATTCAAGAACTGTCTGTTTCAAGTCTGTTACAAATCACCATGATAAACATTCTTGTTATCATTATTAACTTATTTAAGATTCAATACACACGAAGTTCAAAACAAGCAGGGAAAAAAGAAAAAAATAAGAAAAACGTAAACATGCTAATATCGCAGTTGCTGCGGTTGGCTTGTCAGTTGCGCGATACTGCAATATTGCAAGACAACCCTAAAAGAATGTATAATTTTTTATTTTAAGTTATTTGGGTCAAGGTGAAAGAAACAGACGCAGTTGGTTTTGGGTTTTTCTTCACAAATTTTATTAAAACTGCAGAACTTCTCGAAGCTTCTCGAACAGCTTAGGCTGTTGAACCATTCATCCTAAAACAAATGAGTCAGTGATGTCTTTTCATTTACTAACTATCTATTGTTCTTATTTGTCATCTCATCTTTCTGAAACAAACTACGAAGAGAACCTTTTCACTTATAAATATAATTTTCTCTTTCAATCAGAACAAAATTGTTAACTATTTGCTCACCTGTTGCACCATTTCCTCCCCAGTAGATGTTCCTTGCTTCTGATTTAATTAGGCCCTACCGAATACTATAACTGGGTGTAGCACGTCAAGTCTCGTTGCACACTACATGCTACACAGTGTTGTGGAAAAACGTTTTCCTCATCCAAAGTAGTAGACAACTACTTAATTGATGTCGCTGGTAAATGTAATGTTTTATCATC
The DNA here is from genome assembly GCF_949319135.1 of Squalius cephalus. NCBI lineage: Eukaryota > Metazoa > Chordata > Actinopteri > Cypriniformes > Leuciscidae > Squalius > Squalius cephalus. The sequence continues at coordinate 21,850 of NW_027645822.1, forward strand.
TGCATACATGACTGTCCACACACTTTAAAACAAGAGAAAGTTTATTGGTCTTAAACAACCACATTGCAATTGTTTCACATCTGAATAATTTCCAATATAAATAAATGTTGTCCCATGAGACAGTTAACATTTAAACCAATGTAGAGTATAAGTACATTTGTAACATTTCAGTTTATCCAGCTATAATTTATAAACCAGTACATAAAAAGCTGAGCTAAAAACTAACATAGCAGTATTGTTTATTTCAGTGGTTAAAAGCTTTCTAAATAAAACTTAATGTCTTAAATGCTTATGTGCTTAAATGCCTTAAACACCTTAAATGCTTGAACCCCGATAAATGCTGCTTGCAGCTTTAATTAGGGGTTCAAGCACGAAGTGCTGAAACCCTATTGTAATTGTGCTGATTTTTATTATTATTATTATTATTATTCCGCCGTAAAACGCATCGTGCAGCCCAAACCGTAAGGGCTAGAGCTTTGAAACTTTGCCATATGGTAGTACAAAAATCGAGGAGAGGTTATCAAATTATGACCCCGATTGGCCCATAGGTGGCGCTATAGCAACCAAAAGCGCGAAACTGCTCATAACTCCTAGACCGTAAGTCCTAGACTCAAGTGTCTTATATCATTGGAAAGCTGGACGCCTGACGAACAAAACGTATATCTCCGATTTTATTTCCGCCATGATAGATTTTCCGCCATTTTGAATTTTGTCGAAAATCTACTTTTGCGAACTAGTCCCTGGTTTTTTGCCCGATCGGAACCAAACCAGTGCAGAATTGTTCACTGGAGTCTGATGATCAATAATTATCGAAAAAAAGTTGAAATTTCGATTCACGGTCGCTAGGGTGTGCAAAATTAACGTTGTGGGAGGAGCCTATTTTACTAAAATGGCTATAACTCCAGAAGTAAAAGAGGTATTTTAACCAAACTTGGTACACATGTGTAAGAGGTCAATCTGAGGTCACGGTAAAAAAATCGCGGTGATTGGCCACATGGTGGCGCTATAACATGAAAAAAACATAAAACAGGCTATAACCACCTGACCGTTAGTCCGATTGACTTGAAAATTGGTATGCAGTGTCTTGGTCCAAGGTGCCATGTATGTCTATGAGGACATTGGCGTATCTCAAAAAACATGGCCGCCATCGGCCAATGAAGTTTGAGCACCGATTAGACAAGGTTAACGGAGGCCGATCGGAACGAAACTCGATGGGCATGTTCGTCTCATGGCCCTAGAGGTCTGTAAGAATTTTGAAAGAAATCGGCCACTAGTTGGCGCTAACGAGTTTTATGGCTCTGTAATCACGTGGTGTTACACTCATCCACACAATATGCATATCATTTGATAGATCTGCTCATGCTGAACAACTTTGCCTCAAGAACCATTGCTGTCAATCAAACCGTTCATTAAATATTCACGAATATGTCTAAAACCTACTTTTGCGAACTAGTCCTAGGTTTTTCGCCCGATCGGAACCAGACCAGTCTAGGACAATTCTCTGGACTCTCTAGATCAATAATTATCAAAAAAAAGTTGAACTTTTGCATTTGTATGGCTGTAATAGGGTCATTTATAAAATGGGTGTGGCAAAATACACTCAAAAGCCTATAAATCCTAAATGAAAACTCAGAACTTCACAAAAATTGGTCAGCCTATGTGTCATAACATCATTAACAAGCATGCAAAATTTTATGGAGATCGGACGATAGGTGGCGCTATAACCTTTAAAAAGCTTTAAAACCATATATTTCCTATGGTATGTTGCTTGTATTGGCTGTAAATGGTCTTTTCCATCTCTGATCATATAATTTTCATATCATAATGTTCAAAACTAGTGCAATACAATTCTCTGGACTCACTAGATCAATAATTGTCAGAAAAAGTTGAACTACTTCATTTGGATAGCTATAATAGGTTCACTTCAAAATGTAGCCTTTACCAAGTGTCCCCGAAAGCCTATATCTCTTTAATGAATGACTCAGACCTTCTTAAAAACAAGTCAGAACATGTGAAATATCACTCTGAACATGCATGAAAATTTTCAGACAGATCAGACAAAATTTGCCTCTGTAACAGTTAAAAAGGTGAAAATGATATGATTATAATGGCATATTAAGCCAATAAGTGGTATTTTACTGCCCCCTGCTGTTCAAAATAGTCATTTTGTCATATTGTTCTATAATTTATATTTAGACTTTATAAAATCACTATTTTAACATTTACAATTACATTTAGTCAAAATACATCTGTTAAAGTATTAGTATTGACAGTTTGATCACATCATACATTTCAAATGTCTGCATCTACAACATAATGTGTGTGTGTAGTCTTAGGTTAATCATCTGATTAATAGCTTGCAAAGACTTTGTGAAATGTTTATAGACCATTCAAATATATTTTCATAATGACATATCCCAATAGCATTGAAAAAACAACAACAACATTTGTCTTTGTGTGTGTGTGTGTGTGTGTGTGTGTGTGTGCGTGTGTGCGTGTGTGTGTGTGTGTGTGTGTGTAAACATGCATTATGGAGTTAAAATGGAAAAACTGGTTTGCTTTAGTGCAGAAAAATGGTGAAAATCAAGAAGTTTAAAGTGAAAGTGAGCCAATATGTGGTCTTCTCCTGCCCTCTGCTGGCCATTCTACTTATTAATGAAGTCTACTCACTTATGCTTTTGCATTCATTAGACACTAAAAATCACTTATATAACAATAAAACACTAAAAAATCACTTATATAACAATTACTATTGTAGCACAATCATATTTTGTCAGAGTTTATCACTTCATTTTTACTGATACTTCACATAATTGCTAGCAATGTGGTAAATCATGGTAAATCACACTAAAAACATGGTAAATCATAATAAATAATTCTAGAATGTGGTGTATCAAGGTAAATCATACTACAATCCTGGTACATCATTCTAGAACATGGTATATCATGGTACATCATGCTAGAACATGGTAAATCATGGTAAACTATGCTAGAACAGGGTAAATCATGGTAAGCCATGATAAATCATAATAAACTATGGTAAATCATGTTAGAATGTGGTATATCATGGTAAATCATGCTAGAACATGGTAAATCATGGTAAACTATGCTAGAACAGGGTAAATCATGGTAAACTATGATGAATCATGGTAAACTATGATAAATCATGATAAACTATGGTAATCCATGCTAGAATCACAGTAAACAATGGTAAATCATACTAGAATGTAGTATATCATGGTAAATTATGCTAGAATATGGCAAATCATGCTAGAATCATAGTAAATAATACTAGAATATGCTAAATTGTTGTGGGAGGAGCCTATTTTACTAAAATGGCTATAACTCAAGAAGTAAATGAGATATCTTCACCAAACTCAGTACACATGTGTATGGGTTCAATTTGAGGTCACAGTAAACAATTCTATGGAGATCGGACCATAGGTGGCGCTATAACTGTTAAAAAGCTTTAAAACCATATCACATGGTAAATTGCCTGTATTGGCTGTAAATGGTCTTTTCCATCTATTATGTCAGTGGTTACATGCTTGCTAAATAAATCTTAATAACTTTTGATGCTTTTGTGCTTAAAGGCCTTAAAGGCCTTAACTGCTTGAACCCCGATAAATGCTGCTTGCAGCTTTAATTATTATTATTATTATTATTCCGCCGTAAAACGCATCGTGCAGCCCAAACCGTAAGAGCTGGAACTTTGAAACTTTGACAGATGGTAGTACAAAAATCGAGGAAAGGTTCAGAGATTATGACCCCGATTGGCCCATAGGTGGCGCTATAACAACCAAAAGCGTGAAACTGCTCATAACTCCTAGACCGTATGTCGAAGACTCAAGTGTCTTATATCATTGGAAAGCTGGACGCCTGACGAACAAAACGTATATCTCCGATTTCATTTCCGCCATGATAGATTTTCCGCCATTTTGAATTTTGTCAAAAATCTACTTTTGCGAACTAGTCCCTGGTTTTTTGCCCGATTGGAACCAAACTAGTGCAGAAATGTTCTCTGGAGACTGAATATCAATAATTATCGAAAAAAAAGTGGAAATTTCGATTCACGGTCGCTAAGGGGCGCCAAAACGTACGTTGTGGGAGGGGCCTATTTTACTAAAATGGCTATAACTCCCGATGTAAATGAGGTATCTTCACCAAACTTGGTACACATGTGTATGAGCTTACTCTGGGGTCACAGTAAAAAAATCGCGACGATTGGCCTCATGGTGGCGCTATAAAATGAAAAAAACATAAAACAGGCTATAACCACCTGACCGTTAGTCCGATTGACTTGAAAATTGGTATGCAGTGTCTTGGTCCAAGGTGCCATGTATGTGTATGAGGACATTGGCGTATCTCAAAAAACATGGCCGCCATCGGCCAACGAAGTTTGAGCACCTATTAGACAAGGTTAACGGAGGCCGATCGGAACGAAACTCAATGGGCATGTTCGGCTCATGGCCCTAAAGGTCTGTAAGAATTTTGAAAGAAATCGGCCACTAGTTGGCGCTAACGAGTTTTACGGCTCTGTAATCACGTAGTGTTACAAATATCCACACAATATGCATATCATTTGATAGATCTCCTCATCCTGAACAACTTTGCCTCAAGAACCATTGCTGTCAATCAAACTGTTCATTAATTATTCATTAATATGTTAAAAACCTACTTTTGCGAACTAGTCCTAGGTTTTTTGCCCGATCGGAACCAGACCAGTCTAGGACAATTCTCTGGACTCTCTAGATCAATAATTATCAAAAAAAAGTTGAACTTTTGCATTTGGATGGCTGTAATAGGGTAATTTATAAAATGGGCGTGTCAAAATACATTAAAAAGCCTATAAATCCTAAATAAAAACTCAGAACTTCACAAAAATTGGTCAGCATATGTGACATAACATCATTAACAAGCATGAAAAATTCTATGGAGATCGGACGATAGGTGGCGCTATAACTGTTAAAAAGCTTTAAAATCATATATTTCCTATGGTAAACTGCCTGTATTGGCTGTAAATGGTCTTTTCCATCTCTGATCATATAATTTTCATATCATAATGTTCAAAACTAGTGCAATACAATTCTCTGGACTCACTAGATCAATAATTGTCAGAAAAAGTTGAACTACTTCATTTGGATAGCTATAATAGGTTCACTTCAAAATCTGGCCTTTACCAAGTGTCCCCGAAAGCCTATATCTCTTTAATCAATGCTCAGACCTTCTTAAAAACAAGTCAGAACATGTGAAATATCACCCTGAACAAGCATGAAAATTTTCAGACAGATCGGACAAAATTTGCCTCTATAACAGTTAAAAAGGTGAAAATGATATGAATTAATGGCATGTTAAGCCAATAAGTGGTATTTTACTGCCCCCTGCTGTTTAAAATAGTCATTTTCTCATATTGGTATTGGTATCAGCCATGGTAAATCATGATAAATGATGGTGTGTGTGTGTGTGTGTGTGTGTGTGTGTGTGTGTGTGTGTGTGTGTGGTACAAATATAACAAAGGTTTTATTTTCCAACATGAAAACAAACATAACAGAGTGCTAGTGCACAAACAATAACCGACAATGATAATGGATGAGAGGGGAACTTAAATACACAGATCAAGACAAGGACAACAGGTGACGGTTATGATGATGAGGAGCAGGTGATGATGAGGAGGGTGATGAGGAGCAGGTGCAGGTGATGACGACAGATGGTGAATGTGATGAAGACAGAAGGTGAATGTGATGAAGGTGAATGTGACACCAATATCACTGAAACATTTGTGTGTGTGTGTGTGTGTGTGTAGCATTATTGTGTGTAGCATATGTAGCAAGTATGCATTATTGAGTTAACATGGAAACACTGGTTTGCTTTAGTGCAGAAAACTGGTCAAAATCATGAGGTTTAAAGTGAAAGTGAGCCAATAAGTGGTCTTCTACTGCCCTCTGCTGGCCATTCTACTTATTAATTAAATTTTTCCACATGTGCTTGCATTTAAACTTGAATACACACTAAAAATCACTTATATAGCAATAACTATTATAACACAATCATATTTTGTCAGTGTTAATCACTTTATTTGCACTGACACTTCAAATAATTGCTAGTAATGTGGTAAATCATGGTTAACTATGCTGTGTGTGTGTGTGTGTGTGTGTGTGTGTGTGTGTGTGTGTGTGTGTGTGTGTGTAAGCATGCATTGAGTTAACATGGATAAACTGGTTTGCTTTAGTGCAGAAAACTGGTTTAAAGTGAAAGTGAGCCAATAAGTGGTCTTCTACTGCCCTCTGCTGGCCATTCTACTTATTAATGAAATATTTCAACATGTGCTTGCATTCATACTTGAATACACACTAAAAAAATCACTTATATAGCAATAACTATTATAACACAATCATATTTTGTCAGTGTTAATCACTTTATTTGCACTGACACTTCAAATAATTGCTAGTAATGTGATAAATCAGGCTAGAAACATGGTAAATCAAAGTAAATAATACTAGATTGTCGTTTATCTCCTGGTAAATAATACTAGAACGTGGTATATCATGGTAAACCATGGTTAACTATGCTGTGTGTGTGTGTGTGTGTGTGTGTGTGTGTGTGTGTGTGTGTGTGTGTGTGTGTGTGTGTGTGTGTGTAAGCATGCATTGAGTTAACATGGAAAAACTGGTTTGCTTTAGTGCAGAAAACTGGTTTAAAGTGAAAGTGAGCCAATAAGTGGTCTTCTAGTGCCCTCTGCTGGCCATTCTACTTAATAATGAAATATTTTACATGTGCTTTTGCATTCATACTTGGACACACACTAAAAATCACGTATATAACTAACTATTATAACACAATAATATTTTGTCAGTGTTCATCACCTCATTTGCACTGACACTTGACATAATTGCTAGTAATGTGGTTAATCATGCTAGAAACATTGTAAATCATAGTAAATAATACTGAAATGAGGTGTATCAAGGTAAATCATGCTAGAATCCTAATAAATCATTCTGGAACATGGTATATGATAGTAAATCATGCTAGAATCATATTAAATAATTCTAGAATGTGGCAAATCGTTGTGGGAGGAGCCTATTTTACTCAAATGGCTATAACTCAAGAAGTAAATGAGATATCTTCACCAAACTCAGTACACATGTGTATGGGTTCAATTTGAGGTCACAGTAAACAATTTTATGGAGATCGGACCATAGGTGGCGCTATAACTGTTAAAAAGCTTTAAAACCATATATATCCCATGGTAAACTGCCTGTATTGGCTGTAAATGGTCTTTTCCATCTATTATGTCAGTGGTTACATGCTTGCTAAATAAATCTTAATAACTTTTGATGCTTTTGTGCTTAAATGCCTTAAAGGCCTTAACTGCTTGAACCCCGATAAATGCTGCTTGCAGCTTTAATTAGGGGTTCAAGCACGAAGTGCTGAAACCCTATTGTAATCGTCCTGATTTTTATTATTATTATTTTTCCGCCATAAAACGCATCGTGCAGCCCAAACCGTAAGACCTAGAGACTTGAAACTTTGCCAGATGGTAGTACTATTGCTCGCTACTCAGATACACGGACTCAGCCCAATCGGCCCATAGGTGGCGCTATAGCAATCAAAAGCGCAAAACTGCTCAGAACTCCCAGACCGTAAGGCGTAGCTTCAAGTGTCTTATATCATTGAAATCCAGAGCTCCTGAAGAAAAAAACGTATATCTCCGATTTCATTTCCGCCATGATAGATTTTTCGCCATTTTGAATTTTGTCAAAAACCTACTTTTGCGAACTAGTCCCTGGTTTTTCGCCCGATCGGAACCAAACCAGTGCGGAATTGTTCTCTGGAGTCTGAAGATCAATAATTATCGAAAAAAAGTTGAAATTTCGATTAATGGTCGCTAGGGGGTGCAAAATTAACGTTGTGGGAGGAGCCTATTTTACTAAAATGGCTATAACTCAAGAAGTAATTAAGTAAACTTCACCAAACTTGGTACACATGTGTAAGAGGTCAATCTGAGGTCACAGTAAAAAAATTGCGTCGATTGGCCACATGGTGGCGCTATAAAACAAATAAAAACATATAGACAACTGACCGTTTTTCCGAATGACTTGAAATTTGGTATGCAGTGTCTTGGCCCAAGGGGCCATGTATGTCTAAAAGGATATTGGCGTATCTCGAAAAACATGGCCGCCATTGGCCAATGAGGTTTGAGCACCGTTAACGAAGTCCGATCGGAGCGAAACTCGATGGGCATGTTCGGCTCAAGCCCCTAGAGGTCTGTAAGAATTTTGAAAGAAATCGGCCACTAGTTGGCGCTAACGAGTTTTAAGGCTCTGTAATCACGTGGTGTTACACTTATCATCACAAAATGCATATCATCTGATAGATCTGCTCATGCTGAACAACTTTGCCTCAAGAACCATCACTGTCAATCAAACTGTTCATTAAATATTCATGAATATGTTAAAAACCTACTTTTGCGAACTAGTCCCTGGTTTTTCGCCCGATCACAACCAGACCAGTCTAGGACAATTCTCTGGACGCTCTAGATCAATAATTATCGAAAAAAAGTTGAACTTTTGCATTTTTCGCATGGGTATAATTGGGTCATAAAGAAAATGGGCGTGGCAAAATGCACTCAGAAGCCTATAAATCCTAAACGAAAACTCAGAACTTCACGAAAATGGGTGAGCATATGTGCCATAACATTCTAAACAAGCATGCAAAATTTCATGTAGATCGGACCATAGGTGGCGCAATAACTGGCAAAAAGGTTTGAAAACTACATATTTCCTATGGTAAATTGCCTATATTGGCTGTAAATGGATTTTTCCATCTATAATTTCAGTGGTTAAAAGCTTGTTAAATAAAACGTAATGTCTTAAATGCTTATGTGCTTAAAGGCCTTAAATGCTTGAACCCCGATAAATGCTGCTTGCAGCTTTAATTATTATTATTTTTCTGCCGTAAAACGCATCGTGCAGCCCAAACCGTAAGGGCTAGAGCATTGAAACTTTGCCAGATGGTAGTACAAAAATCGAGGAGAGGTTCAGAGATTATGACCCCGATTGGCCCATAGGTGGCGCTATAGCGACCAAAAGCGCAAAACTGCTCATAACTCCTAGACCGTATGTCGTAAACTCAAGTGTCTTATATCATTGGAAAGATGGACGCCTGACGAACAAAACGTATATATCCGATTTCATTTGCGTCATGACAGATTTTCCGCCATTTTGAATTTTGTCAAAAACCTACTTTTGCGAACTAGTCCCTGGTTTTTTGCCCGATTGGAACCAAACTAGTGCAGAAATGTTCTCTGGAGACTGAATATCAATAATTATCGAAAAAAAGTGGAAATTTCGATTCACGGTCGCTAAGGGGCGCCAAAACGTACGTTGTGGGAGGGGCCTATTTTACTAAAATGGCTATAACTCCCGATGTAAATGAGGTATCTTCACCAAACTTGGTACACATGTGTATGAGCTTACTCTGGGGTCACAGTAAAAAAATCGCGACGATTGGCCTCATGGTGGCGCTATAAAATGAAAAAAACATAAAACAGGCTATAACCACCTGACCGTTAGTCCGATTGACTTGAAAATTGGTATGCAGTGTCTTGGTCCAAGGTGCCATGTATGTGTATGAGGACATTGGCGTATCTCAAAAAACATGGCCGCCATCGGCCAACGAAGTTTGAGCACCTATTAGACAAGGTTAACGGAGGCCGATCGGAACGAAACTCAATGGGCATGTTCGACTCATGGCCCTAAAGGTCTGTAAGAATTTTGAAAGAAATCGGCCACTAGTTGGCGCTAACGAGTTTTACGGCTCTGTAATCACGTAGTGTTACAAATATCCACACAATATGCATATCATTTGATAGATCTCCTCATCCTGAACAACTTTGCCTCAAGAACCATTGCTGTCAATCAAACTGTTCATTAATTATTCATTAATATGTTAAAAACCTACTTTTGCGAACTAGTCCTAGGTTTTTTGCCCGATCGGAACCAGACCAGTCTAGGACAATTCTCTGGACTCTCTAGATCAATAATTATCAAAAAAAAAATGAACTTTTGCATTTGGATGGCTGTAATAGGGTAATTTATAAAATGGGCGTGTCAAAATACATTAAAAAGCCTATAAATCCTAAATAAAAACTCAGAACTTCACAAAAATTGGTCAGCATATGTGACATAACATCATTAACAAGCATGAAAAATTCTATGGAGATCGGACGATAGGTGGCGCTATAACTGTTAAAAAGCTTTAAAATCATATATTTCCTATGGTAAACTGCCTGTATTGGCTGTAAATGGTCTTTTCCATCTCTGATCATATAATTTTCATATCATAATGTTCAAAACTAGTGCAATACAATTCTCTGGACTCACTAGATCAATAATTGTCAGAAAAAGTTGAACTACTTCATTTGGATAGCTATAATAGGTTCACTTCAAAATCTGGCCTTTACCAAGTGTCCCCGAAAGCCTATATCTCTTTAATCAATGCTCAGACCTTCTTAAAAACAAGTCAGAACATGTGAAATATCACCCTGAACAAGCATGAAAATTTTCAGACAGATCGGACAAAATTTGCCTCTATAACAGTTAAAAAGGTGAAAATGATATGAATTAATGGCATGTTAAGCCAATAAGTGGTATTTTACTGCCCCCTGCTGTTTAAAATAGTCATTTTCTCATATTGGTATTGGTATCAGCCATGGTAAATCATGATAAATGATGGTGTGTGTGTGTGTGTGTGTGTGTGTGTGTGTGTGTGTGTGTGTGTGTGTGTGTGTGTGTGTGTGTGGTACAAATATAACAAAGGTTTTATTTTCCAACATGAAAACAAACATAACAGAGTGCTAGTGCACAAACAATAACCGACAATGATAATGGATGAGAGGGGAACTTAAATACACAGATCAAGACAAGGACAACAGGTGACGGTTATGATGATGAGGAGCAGGTGATGATGAGGAGGGTGATGAGGAGCAGGTGCAGGTGATGACGACAGATGGTGAATGTGATGAAGACAGAAGGTGAATGTGATGAAGGTGAATGTGACACCAATATCACTGAAACATTTGTGTGTGTGTTTGTGTGTAGCATTATTGTGTGTAGCATATGTAGCAAGTATGCATTATTGAGTTAACATGGAAACACTGGTTTGCTTTAGTGCAGAAAACTGGTCAAAATCATGAGGTTTAAAGTGAAAGTGAGCCAATAAGTGGTCTTCTACTGCCCTCTGCTGGCCATTCTACTTATTAATTAAATTTTTCCACATGTGCTTGCATTTAAACTTGAATACACACTAAAAATCACTTATATAGCAATAACTATTATAACACAATCATATTTTGTCAGTGTTAATCACTTTATTTGCACTGACACTTCAAATAATTGCTAGTAATGTGGTAAATCATGGTAAATCATGGTTAACTATGCTGTGTGTGTGTGTGTGTGTGTGTGTGTGTGTGTGTGTGTGTGTGTGTGTGTGTGTGTGTGTGTGTGTAAGCATGCATTGAGTTAACATGGATAAACTGGTTTGCTTTAGTGCAGAAAACTGGTTTAAAGTGAAAGTGAGCCAATAAGTGGTCTTCTACTGCCCTCTGCTGGCCATTCTACTTATTAATGAAATATTTCAACATGTGCTTGCATTCATACTTGAATACACACTAAAAAAATCACTTATATAGCAATAACTATTATAACACAATCATATTTTGTCAGTGTTAATCACTTTATTTGCACTGACACTTCAAATAATTGCTAGTAATGTGATAAATCAGGCTAGAAACATGGTAAATCAAAGTAAATAATACTAGATTGTCGTTTATCTCCTGGTAAATAATACTAGAACGTGGTATATCATGGTAAATCATGGTTAACTATGCTGTGTGTGTATGTGTGTGTGTGTGTGTGTGTGTGTGTGTGTGTGTGTGTGTGTGTGTGTGTGTGTGTGTGTAAGCATGCATTGAGTTAACATGGATAAACTGGTTTGCTTTAGTGCAGAAAACTGGTTTAAAGTGAAAGTGAGCCAATAAGTGGTCTTCTACTGCCCTCTGCTGGCCATTCTACTTATTAATGAAATATTTCAACATGTGCTTGCATTCATACTTGAATACACACTAAACAAATCACTTATATAGCAATAACTATTATAACACAATCATATTTTGTCAGTGTTAATCACTTTATTTGCACTGACACTTCAAATAATTGCTAGTAATGTGATAAATCAGGCTAGAAACATGGTAAATCAAAGTAAATAATACTAGATTGTCGTTTATCTCCTGGTAAATAATACTAGAACGTGGTATATCATGGTAAACCATGGTTAACTATGCTGTGTGTGTATGTGTGTGTGTGTGTGTGTGTGTGTGTGTGTGTGTGTGTGTGTGTGTGTGTGTAAGCATGCATTGAGTTAACATGGAAAAACTGGTTTGCTTTAGTGCAGAAAACTGGTTTAACCCTTTCATGCATGAATTATGATATCCTCAGTCAGGATTTTTTTCCTATGTGTTTTTATTGCTCTTAGGGCATGAAAAACAAGAATTGATTTTTATTTTATTTTTTTTACAAATTTTTCAAAGAGATCTTCAGATGTCCACTTGAGTGGACAGCATGCATTTGGTTTAAACTTAAGATATACTAGATTTAATATAAGACAATAATCAAACACATAAAGTATGTGAATTTAACGAACTAATCAATACAATTATATCAAATCATGTGAAAACTATAAAATATATACAAAAAATCTAAATGCAAAATATTGCAAAGGCTTCATACAACTTCATACAAGTTGCACTTGGCGTATCTTTGATATCAGAACATGAGGACATGATTCCATCAGATTTTTCTACAGTCTGTCAAGGTACAACTGTGGAAACCACTCAGATGTTCCCTCCAGTGCACCAGAGTATGGAGATTTACCCTTATTAGCTGATAATTCTGATTATGTTCAAGATGAACATGCACATTTCTATCATAGCCCCCTCTGAGAAAACCTAGCGATACGTTTTTTCAATCTCATCTGAAATGATCAGTGTTGGGGGTAACGCACTACAACTAACATGCATGACCCATTCAGATTACTTTTTTGATGTTACAAGTAAAGTAATGTGTTACAAGTAACATGCATTACCTAATCAGATTACTTTTTGATCTAACAGGTAATTAACTACAAGTAATGTGCATTACCTAATCAGATTACTTTTTTATGTAACAAGTAAAGAAACGCATTACAAGTAACATGCATTACATAATCAGATTACTTTGTGATGTTATGAGTAAAGAAATGCATTAAAATAATGCATATTACATAATCAGATTACTTTTTGATGTTATGAGTAAGGAAACGCATTACAAGTAACATGCATTATGTAATCAGATTACTTTTTGATGTTATGAGTAAAGAAACACATTACAAGTAACATGCATTACGTAATCAGATTACTTTTTGATGTTATGAGTAAAAAAACACATTACAATAACGTGCATTATGAAATCAGATTACTTTTTGATCTAACAAATAAAGTAATGCATTACAAGTGTCATACATATGTAATCACATGACTTTTTTCAATGTCAATGAAAATTACTTTCTAATAATACAAGTACATTTATTTACAGCAAAAAAGTCACTGCAGATTAAGTTTTTAAGTTTTAAATTTCAAAAACAATATTCACATTATAATTATGAATTGTAGCTGAAATATAGCAGTTGATGCATGACGTCCACTACAGTGGACATGTGATTAATCAGAGTTTTCTCTCAATCTAAAATCAAAACTTGGAAAATTTTACTGTGATATGACTCATTAGATATTGCTTGATGCTGCAATATTTTTTTTACCTCCAAGAGTCTCCTAGATTCGAAGGAATGGGTGGATATTCTGGAGCAACTTGGCATGTCTGACTGACCCTTGGCCATCTTAGTTTGGAGGGGGGAAAAATCGAAACACAAAGGCTTGCCACTTGATTGCAATTTATAGGATGATGCACAAGGGTCCAATGAAGAGATTGATGTGCAACTTTGCCATAAAAACCCGTGCAAATTCAAGAAAATGCATTTTTAATAGCTGTCCACTGTAGTGACCACTATGCGTGAAAGGGTTAAAGTGAAAGTGAGCCAATAAGTGGTCTTCTAGTGCCCTCTGCTGGCCATTCTACTTAATAATGAAATATTTTACATGTGCTTTTGCATTCATACTTGGACACACACTAAAAATCACGTATATAACTAACTATTATAACACAATAATATTTTGTCAGTGTTCATCACCTCATTTGCACTGACACTTGACATAATTGCTAGTAATGTGGTTAATCATGCTAGAAACATTGTAAATCATAGTAAATAATACTGAAATGAGGTGTATCAAGGTAAATCATGCTAGAATCCTAATAAATCATTCTGGAACATGGTATATGATAGTAAATCATGCTAGAATCATATTAAATAATTCTAGAATGTGGCAAATCGTTGTGGGAGGAGCCTATTTTACTCAAATGGCTATAACTCAAGAAGTAAATGAGATATCTTCACCAAACTCAGTACACATGTGTATGGGTTCAATTTGAGGTCACAGTAAACAATTTTATGGAGATCGGACCATAGGTGGCGCTATAACTGTTAAAAAGCTTTAAAACCATATATATCCCATGGTAAACTGCCTGTATTGGCTGTAAATGGTCTTTTCCATCTATTATGTCAGTGGTTACATGCTTGCTAAATAAATCTTAATAACTTTTGATGCTTTTGTGCTTAAATGCCTTAAAGGCCTTAACTGCTTGAACCCCGATAAATGCTGCTTGCAGCTTTAATTATTAGGGGTTCAAGCACGAAGTGCTGAAACCCTATTGTAATCGTCCTGATTTTTATTATTATTATTTTTCCGCCATAAAACGCATCGTGCAGCCCAAACCGTAAGACCTAGAGACTTGAAACTTTGCCAGATGGTAGTACTATTGCTCGCTACTCAGATACACGGACTCAGCCCAATCGGCCCATAGGTGGCGCTATAGCAATCAAAAGCGCAAAACTGCTCAGAACTCCCAGACCGTAAGGCGTAGCTTCAAGTGTCTTATATCATTGAAATCCAGAGCTCCTGAAGAAAAAAACGTATATCTCCGATTTCATTTCCGCCATGATAGATTTTTCGCCATTTTGAATTTTGTCAAAAACCTACTTTTGCGAACTAGTCCCTGGTTTTTCGCCCGATCGCAACCAAACCAGTGCGGAATTGTTCTCTGGAGTCTGAAGATCAATAATTATCGAAAAAAAGTTGAAATTTCGATTAACGGTCGCTAGGGGGTGCAAAATTAACGTTGTGGGAGGAGCCTATTTTACTAAAATGGCTATAACTCAAGAAGTAATTAAGTAAACTTCACCAAACTTGGTACACATGTGTAAGAGGTCAATCTGAGGTCACAGTAAAAAAATTGCGTCGATTGGCCACATGGTGGCGCTATAAAACAAATAAAAACATATAGACAACTGACCGTTTTTCCGAATGACTTGAAATTTGGTATGCAGTGTCTTGGCCCAAGGGGCCATGTATGTCTAAAAGGATATTGGCGTATCTCGAAAAACATGGCCGCCATTGGCCAATGAGGTTTGAGCACCGTTAACGAAGTCCGATCGGAGCGAAACTCGATGGGCATGTTCGGCTCAAGCCCCTAGAGGTCTGTAAGAATTTTGAAAGAAATCGGCCACTAGTTGGCGCTAACGAGTTTTAAGGCTCTGTAATCACGTGGTGTTACACTTATCATCACAAAATGCATATCATCTGATAGATCTGCTCATGCTGAACAACTTTGCCTCAAGAACCATCACTGTCAATCAAACTGTTCATTAAATATTCATGAATATGTTAAAAACCTACTTTTGCGAACTAGTCCCTGGTTTTTCGCCCGATCAGAACCAGACCAGTCTAGGACAATTCTCTGGACTCTCTAGATCAATAATTATCGAAAAAAAGTTGAACTTTTGCATTTTTCGCATGGGTATAATTGGGTCATAAAGAAAATGGGCGTGGCAAAATGCACTCAGAAGCCTATAAATCCTAAACGAAAACTCAGAACTTCACGAAAATGGGTGAGCATATGTGCCATAACATTCTAAACAAGCATGCAAAATTTCATGTAGATCGGACCATAGGTGGCGCTATAACTGGCAAAAAGGTTTGAAAACTACATATTTCCTATGGTAAATTGCCTATATTGGCTGTAAATGGATTTTTCCATCTATAATTTCAGTGGTTAAAAGCTTGTTAAATAAAACGTAATGTCTTAAATGCTTATGTGCTTAAAGGCCTTAAATGCTTGAACCCCGATAAATGCTGCTTGCAGCTTTAATTATTATTATTATTTTTCTTCTGCCGTAAAACGCATCGTGCAGCCCAAACCGTAAGTGCTAGAGACTTGAAACTTTGCCAGATGGTAGTACAAAAATCGAGGAGAGGTTATCAAAATATGACCCCGATTGGCCCATAGGTGGCGCTACAGTGCAAAAAACAAAAAAAAATCATATTTTTGCTTAAATCTCATTAACCGTTTGTCACAGACTCAAGTGTCTTATATCATTGGAATCCTTGGGTCAAGCCGAACAAAAAAGGCCTCAAGGATTTCATTTCCGGTATGCAAATTTTCCGCCATTTTGAATTATGTCCAAAACCTACTTTTGCGAACTAGTCCCTGGTTTTGTGTCCGATCGGAACCAAACCAGTGCAGAAATGTTCTCTGGAGTCAGAATATCAATAATTATCGAAAAAAAGTTGAAATTTCGATTGACGGTCGCTAAGGGGCGCCAAAATGTTTGAAGAAGGCGGAGCCTATTTTACTAAAATAGCTATAACTCCAGAAGTAAATGAGGTATATTCACCAAACTCGGTACACCTGTGTAAGAGGTCAATCTGAGGTCATAGTAAAAAGATTGCGGCGATTGGCCACATGGTGGCGCTATAACATGAAAAAAACATAAATCAGGCTGTAACCACCTGACCGTTAGTCCGATTGACTTGAAAATTGGTATGCAGTGTCTTGGTCCAAGCTGTCATGTATATCTATGAGGACATTGGTGTATCTCAAAAAACATGGCCGCCATCGGCCAATGAAGTTTGAGCACCTATTAGACAAGGTTAACGGAGGCCGATCGGAACAAAACTCGGTGGGCATGTTCGACTCATGGCCCTAGAGGTCTGTAACAATTTTGAAAGAAATCGGCCACTAGTTGGCGCTAACGAGTTTTATGGCTCTGTAATCACGTGGTGTTACACTTATCATCACAAAATGCATATCATTTGATAGACCTGCTCATGCTGAACAACTTTGCCACTAGAACCATTGCTGTCAATCAAACAGTTTATTAATTATTCACGAATATGTTAAAAACCTACTTTTGCGAACTAGTCCCTGGTTTTTTGCCCGATCGGAACCAAACGAGTCTAGGACAATTCTCTGGACTCTTTAGATCAATAATTATCAAAAAAAGTTGAACTTTTGCATTTTTCGCATGGGTATAATTGGGTCATAAAGAAAATGGGCGTGGCAAAATGCAAACAAAAGCCTATAAATCCTAAACAAAAACTCAGAACATCACGAAAATTGGTGAGCATATGTGCCATAACATTCTAAATAAGCATGCAAAATTGTATGTAGATCGGATGATAGTTGGCGCTATAACTGTTAAAAAGCAATGGTAAATTGCCTGTATTGGCTGTAAATGGACTTTTCAATCTATTATTTCAGTGGTTAAAAGCTTTCTAAATAAATCTTAATGTCTTGAATGCTTAAATGCCTTAAAGGCCTTAAATGCTTGAACCCCGATAAATGCTGCTTGCAGCTTTAATTATTATTATTATTATTATTATTCCGCCGTAAAACGCATCGTGCAGCCCAAACCGTAAGGGCTAGAGCTTTGAAACTTTGCCATATGGTAGTACAAAAATCGAGGAGAGGTTATTAAATTATGACCCCGATTGGCCCATAGGTGGCGCTATAGCAACCAAAAGCGCGAAACTGCTCATAACTCCTAGACCGTAAGTCCTAGACTCAAGTGTCTTATATCATTGGAAAGCTGGACGCCTGACGAACAAAACGTATATCTCCGATTTTATTTCCGCCATGATAGATTTTCCGCCATTTTGAATTTTGTTGAAAATCTACTTTTGCAAACTAGTCCCTGGTTTTTCGCCCGATCGGAACCAAACCAGTGCAGAATTGTTCTCTGGAGTCTGAAGATCAATAATTATCGAAAAAAAGTTGAAATTTCGATTCACGGTCGCTAGGGGGTGCAAAATTAACGTTGTGGGAGGAGCCTATTTTACTAAAATGGCTATAACTCCAGAAGTAAAAGAGGTATTTTAACCAAACTTGGTACACATGTGTAAGAGGTCAATCTGAGGTCACGGTAAAAAAATCGCGGCGATTGGCCACATGGTGGCGCTATAACATGAAAAAAACATAAAACAGGCTATAACCACCTGACCGTTAGTCCGATTGACTTGAAAATTGGTATGCAGTGTCTTGGTCCAAGGTGCCATGTATGTCTATGAGGACATTGGCGTATCTCAAAAAACATGGCCGCCATCGGCCAATGAAGTTTGAGCACCGATTAGACAAGGTTAACGGAGGCCGATCGGAACGAAACTCGATGGGCATGTTCGTCTCATGGCCCTAGAGGTCTGTAAGAATTTTGAAAGAAATCGGCCACTAGTTGGCGCTAACGAGTTTTATGGCTCTGTAATCACGTGGTGTTACACTCATCCACACAATATGCATATCATTTGATAGATCTGCTCATGCTGAACAACTTTGCCTCAAGAACCATTGCTGTCAATCAAACCGTTCATTAAATATTCATGAATATGTCTAAAACCTACTTTTGCGAACTAGTCCTAGGTTTTTCGCCCGATCGGAACCAGACCAGTCTAGGACAATTCTCTGGACTCTCTAGATCAATAATTATCAACAAAAAGTTGAACTTTTGCATTTGTATGGCTGTAATAGGGTCATTTATAAAATGGGTGTGGCAAAATACACTCAAAAGCCTATAAATCCTAAATGAAAACTCAGAACTTCACGAAAATTGGTCAGCCTATGTGTCATAACATCATTAACAAGCATGCAAAATTTTATGGAGATCGGACGATAGGTGGCGCTATAACTGTTAAAAAGCTTTAAAACCATATATTTCCTATGGTATGTTGCCTGTATTGGCTGTAAATGGTCTTTTCCATCTCTGATCATATAATTTTCATATCATAATGTTCAAAACTAGTGCAATACAATTCTCTGGACTCACTAGATCAATAATTGTCAGAAAAAGTTGAACTACTTCATTTGGATAGCTATAAT
Source organism: Squalius cephalus (assembly GCF_949319135.1). Taxonomy (NCBI): domain Eukaryota; kingdom Metazoa; phylum Chordata; class Actinopteri; order Cypriniformes; family Leuciscidae; genus Squalius; species Squalius cephalus. Next base: position 41,205 of record NW_027645822.1, read on the forward strand.
AGGTTCACTTCAAAATGTAGCCTTTACCAAGTGTCCCCGAAAGCCTATATCTCTTTAATGAATGACTCAGACCTTCTTAAAAACAAGTCAGAACATGTGGAATATCACTCTGAACATGCATGAAAATTTTCAGACAGATCAGACAAAATTTGCCTCTATAACAGTTAAAAAGGTGAAAATGATATGATTATAATGGCATGTTAAGCCAATAAGTGGTATTTTACTGCCCCCTGCTGTTCAAAATAGTCATTTTGTCATATTGTTCTATATTTAGACTTTATAAAATCACTATTTTAACATTTACAATTACATTTAATCAAAATCCATCTGTTAAAGTATTAGTATTGACAGTTTGATCACATCATACATTTCAAATGTCTGTATCTACAACATAATGTGTGTGTGTAGTCTTAGGTTTCTGAATAAATTCTGAATCATCTGATTAATAGCTTGCAAAAACTTTGTGAAATGTTTATAGACCATTCAAATATATTTTCATAATGACATATCCCAATAGCATTGAAAAAACAACAACAACATTTGTCTTTGTGTGTGTGTGTGTGTGTGTGTGTGTGTGTGTGTGTGTGTGTGTGTGTGTAAACATGCATTATGGAGTTAAAATGGAAAAACTGGTTTGCTTTAGTGCAGAAAAATGGTGAAAATCAAGAAGTTTAAAGTGAAAGTGAGCCAATAAGTGGTCTTCTACTGCCCTCTGCTGGCCATTCTACTTATTAATGAAGTCTACTCACATATGCATTAGACACTAAAAATCACTTATATAACAATAAAACACTAAAAAATCACTTACATAACAATTACTATTGTAGCACAATCATATTTTGTCAGAGTTGATCACTTCATTTTTACTGATACTTCACATAATTGCTAGCAATGTGGTAAATCATGGTAAATCACACTAAAAACATGGTAAATCATAATAAATAATACTAGAATGTGGTGTATCAAGGTAAATCATGGTAAATCATGCTAGAACATGGTAAATCATGGTAAACTATGCTAGAACAGGGTAAATCATGGTAAACTATGATAAATCATGGTAAACTATGATAAATCATGATAAACTATGGTAATCCATGCTAGAATCACAGTAAACAATGGTAAATCATACTAGAATGTAGTATATCATGGTAAATTATGCTAGAATATGGCAAATTATGCTAGAATCATAGTAAATAATACTAGAATATGCTAAATTGTTGTGGGAGGAGCCTATTTTTACTAAAATGGCTATAACTCAAGAAGTAAATGAGATATCTTCACCAAACTCAGTACACATGTGTATGGGTTCAATTTGAGGTCACAGTAAACAATTCTATGGAGATCGGACCATAGGTGGCGCTATAACTGTTAAAAAGCTTTAAAACCATATATATCACATGGTAAATTGCCTGTATTGGCTGTAAATGGTCTTTTCCATCTATTATGTCAGTGGTTACATGCTTATTAAATAAATCTTAATAACTTTTGATGCTTTTGTGCTTAAATGCCTTAAAGGCCTTAACTGCTTGAACCCCGATAAATGCTGCTTGCAGCTTTAATTATTAGGGGTTCAAGCACGAAGTGCTGAAACCCTATTGTAATTGTGCTGATTTTTATTATTAGGGGTTCAAGCACGAAGTGCTGAAACCCTATTGTAATTGTACTGATTTTTATTATTATTATTTTTCTTCTGCCGTAAAACGCATCGTGCAGCCCAAACCGTAAGTGCTAGAGACTTGAAACTTTGCCAGATGGTAGTACAAAAATCGAGGAGAGGTTATCAAAATATGACCCCGATTGGCCCATAGGTGGCGCTACAGTGCAAAAAACAAAAAAAAATCATATTTTTGCTTAAATCTCATTAACCGTTTGTCACAGACTCAAGTGTCTTATATCATTGGAATCCTTGGGTCAAGCCGAACAAAAAAGGCCTCAAGGAATTCATTTCCGGTATGCAAATTTTCCGCCATTTTGAATTATGTCCAAAACCTACTTTTGCGAACTAGTCCCTGGTTTTGTGTCCGATCGGAACCAAACCAGTGCAGAAATGTTCTCTGGAGTCAGAATATCAATAATTATCGAAAAAAAGTTGAAATTTCGATTGACGGTCGCTAAGGGGCGCCAAAATGTTTGAAGAAGGCGGAGCCTATTTTACTAAAATGGCTATAACTCCAGAAGTAAATGAGGTATATTCACCAAACTCGGTACACCTGTGTAAGAGGTCAATCTGAGGTCATAGTAAAAAGATTGCGGCGATTGGCCACATGGTGGCGCTATAACATGAAAAAAACATAAATCAGGCTTTAACCACCTGACCGTTAGTCCGATTGACTTGAAAATTGGTATGCAGTGTCTTGGTCCAAGCTGTCATGTATATCTATGAGGACATTGGTGTATCTCAAAAAACATGGCCGCCATCGGCCAATGAAGTTTGAGCACCTATTAGACAAGGTTAACGGAGGCCGATCGGAACAAAACTCGGTGGGCATGTTCGACTCATGGCCCTAGAGGTCTGTAAGAATTTTGAAAGAAATCGGCCACTAGTTGGCGCTAACGAGTTTTATGGCTCTGTAATCACGTGGTGTTACACTTATCATCACAAAATGCATATCATTTGATAGACCTGCTCATGCTGAACAACTTTGCCTCTAGAACCATTGCTGTCAATCAAACAGTTTATTAATTATTCACGAATATGTTAAAAACCTACTTTTGCGAACTAGTCCCTGGTTTTTTGCCCGATCGGAACCAAACGAGTCTAGGACAATTCTCTGGACTCTTTAGATCAATAATTATCAAAAAAAGTTGAACTTTTGCATTTTTCGCATGGGTATAATTGGGTCATAAAGAAAATGGGCGTGGCAAAATGCAAACAAAAGCCTATAAATCCTAAACAAAAACTCAGAACATCACGAAAATTGGTGAGCATATGTGCCATAACATTCTAAATAAGCATGCAAAATTGTATGTAGATCGGATGATAGTTGGCGCTATAACTGTTAAAAAGCAATGGTAAATTGCCTGTATTGGCTGTAAATGGACTTTTCAATCTATTATTTCAGTGGTTAAAAGCTTTCTAAATAAATCTTAATGTCTTGAATGCTTAAATGCCTTAAAGGCCTTAAATGCTTGAACCCCGATAAATGCTGCTTGCAGCTTTAATTATTATTATTATTATTATTATTATTATTATTATTCCGCCGTAAAACGCATCGTGCAGCCCAAACCGTAAGGGCTAGAGCTTTGAAACTTTGCCATATGGTAGTACAAAAATCGAGGAGAGGTTATCAAATTATGACCCCGATTGGCCCATAGGTGGCGCTATAGCAACCAAAAGCGCGAAACTGCTCATAACTCCTAGACCGTATGTCGTAGACTCAAGTGTCTTATATCATTGGAAAGCTGGACGCCTGACGAACAAAACGTATATCTCCGATTTTATTTCCGCCATGATAGATTTTCCGCCATTTTGAATTTTGTCGAAAATCTACTTTTGCGAACTAGTCCCTGGTTTTTCGCCCGATCGGAACCAAACCAGTGCAGAATTGTTCTCTGGAGTCTGAAGTTCAATAATTATCGAAAAAAAGTTGAAATTTCGATTCACGGTCGCTAGGGGGTGCAAAATTAACGTTGTGGGAGGAGCCTATTTTACTAAAATGGCTATAACTCCAGAAGTAAAAGAGGTATTTTAACCAAACTTGGTACACATGTGTAAGAGGTCAATCTGAGGTCACGGTAAAAAAATCGCGGCGATTGGCCACATGGTGGCGCTATAAAATGAAAAAAACATAAAACAGGCTATAACCACCTGACCGTTAGTCCGATTGACTTGAAAATTGGTATGCAGTGTCTTGGTCCAAGGTGCCATGTATGTCTATGAGGACATTGGTGTATCTCAAAAAACATGGCCGCCATTGGCCAATGAAGTTGAGCACCTATTAGACAAGGTTAACGGAGGCCGATCGGAACGAAACTCGGTGGGCATGTTCGACTCATGGCCCTAGAGGTCTGTAAGAATTTTGAAAGAAATCGGCCACTAGTTGGCGCTAACGAGTTTTATGGCTCTGTAATCACGTGGTGTTACACATATTGTCACAAAATGCATATCATTTGATAGATCTGCTCATGCTGAACAACTTTGCCTCTAGAACCATTGCTGTCAATCAAACCGTTCATTAAATATTCATGAATATGTTAAAAACCTACTTTTGCGAACTAGTCCCTGGTTTTTCGCCCGATCGGAACCAGACCAGTCTAGGACAATTCTATGGACTCTCTAGATCAATAATTATCAAAAAAAAGTTTAACTTTTGTATTTGTATGGCTGTAATAGGGTCATTTATAAAATGGGCGTGGCAAAATACACTAAAAAGCCTATAAATCCTAAATGAAAACTCAGAACTTCACAAAAATTGGTGAGCATATGTGTCATAACATCACAAACAAGCTTGCAAAATTTTATGGAGATCGGACAATAGTTGGCGCTATAACTGTTAAAAGGCTTTAAAACCATATATTTCCTATGGTAAACTGCCTGTATTGGCTGTAAATGGTCTTTTCCATGTCTGATCATATAATTTTCATATCATAATGTTAAAAACTAGTGCATAACCATTCTCTGGACTCACTAGAACAATAGTTGTCAGAAAAAGTTGAACTACTTCATTTGGATAGCTATAATAGGTTCACTTCAAAATGTGGCCTTTACCAAGTGTCCCCGAAAGCCTATATCTCTTTAATGAATGTTCAAACCTTCTTAAAAACAAGTCAGAACATGTGAAATATCACTCTGAACATGCATGGAAATTTTCAGACAGATCGGACAAAATTTGCCTCTATAACAGTTAAAAAGGTGAAAATGATATGAATATAATGGTATATTAAGCCAATAAGTGGTATTTTACTGCCCCCTGCTGTTTAAAATAGTCATTTTGTCATATTGTTCTATAATTTATATTTAGACTTTATAAAATCACTATTTTGACATTTACAATTACATTTAGTCAAAATCCATCTGTTAAAGTATTAGTATTGACAGTTTGATCACATCATATATTTCAAACGTCTGTATCTACAACATAATGTGTGTGTGTAGTCTTAGGTTTCTGAATAAATTCTGAATCATCTGATTAATAGCTTACAAAGACTTTGTGAAATGTTTATAGACCATTCAAATAATATTTTATATAATGACATATCCCAATAGCATTGAAAAAATAACAACATTTGTCTTTGTCTTTGTGTGTGTGTGTGTGTGTGTGTGTGTGTGTGTGTGTGTGTGTGTGTGTGTGTGTGTGTGTAAACATGCATTATGGAGTTAAAATGGAAAAACTGTTTTGCTTTAGTGCAGAAAAATGGTGAAAATCAAGAAGTCTGAAGTAAAAGTGAGCCAATATGTGGTCTTCTACTGCCCTCTGCTGGTCATTCTACTTATTAATGAAGTCTACTCACATATGCTTTTGCATTCATTAGACTCTAAAAATCACTTATATAACAATAAGACACTAAAAATCAGTTATATAACAATTACTATTGACAATTAACATGGTAAATCATGGAAAGCTATGATAAATCATGATAAACTATGGTAAACTAGAATCATAGTAAATAATACTAGAATGTGGTCAATTTTTGTGGGAGGAGCCTATTTTACTAAAATGGCTATAACTCAAGAAGTAAATGAGATATCTTCACCAAACTCAGTACACATGTGTATGGGTTCAATTTGAGGTCACAATAAACAATTTTATGGAGATCGGACCATAGGTGGCGCTATAACTGTTAAAAAGCTTTAAAACCATATATATCCCATGGTAAATTGCCTGTATTGGCTGTAAATGGTCTTTTCCAATCTATTATGTCAGTGGTTACATGCTTGCTAAATAAATCTTAATAACTTTTGATGCTTTTGTGCTTAAAAACCTTAAACGCCTTAACTGCTTGAACCCCGATAAATGCTGCTTGCAGCTTTAATTATTATTAGGGGTTCAAGCACGAAGTGCTGAAACCCTATTGTAATTGTGCTGATTAGGGGTTCAAGCACGAAGTGCTGAAACCCTATTGTAATTGTGCTGATTTTTATTATTATTATTATTATTATTATTATTCCGCCGTAAAACGCATCGTGCAGCCCAAACCGTAAGAGCTGGAACTTTGAAACTTTGACAGATGGTAGTACAAAAATCGAGGAAAGGTTCAGAGATTATGACCCCGATTGGCCCATAGGTGGCGCTATAACAACCAAAAGCGCGAAACTGCTCATAACTCCTAGACCGTATGTCGTAGACTCAAGTGTCTTATATCATTGGAAAGCTGGACGCCTGACGAACAAAACGTATATCTCCGATTTCATTTCCGCCATGATAGATTTTCCGCCATTTTGAATTTTGTCAAAAATCTACTTTTGCGAACTAGTCCCTGGTTTTTTGCCCGATTGGAACCAAACTAGTGCAGAAATGTTCTCTGGAGACTGAATATCAATAATTATCGAAAAAAAGTGGAAATTTCGATTCACGGTCGCTAAGGGGCGCCAAAACGTACGTTGTGGGAGGGGCCTATTTTACTAAAATGGCTATAACTCCCGATGTAAATGAGGTATCTTCACCAAACTTGGTACACATGTGTATGAGCTTACTCTGGGGTCACAGTAAAAAAATCGCGACGATTGGCCTCATGGTGGCGCTATAAAATGAAAAAAACATAAAACAGGCTATAACCACCTGACCGTTAGTCCGATTGACTTGAAAATTGGTATGCAGTGTCTTGGTCCAAGGTGCCATGTATGTGTATGAGGACATTGGCGTATCTCAAAAAACATGGCCGCCATCGGCCAACGAAGTTTGAGCACCTATTAGACAAGGTTAACGGAGGCCGATCGGAACGAAACTCAATGGGCATGTTCGGCTCATGGCCCTAAAGGTCTGTAAGAATTTTGAAAGAAATCGGCCACTAGTTGGCGCTAACGAGTTTTACGGCTCTGTAATCACGTAGTGTTACAAATATCCACACAATATGCATATCATTTGATAGATCTCCTCATCCTGAACAACTTTGCCTCAAGAACCATTGCTGTCAATCAAACTGTTCATTAATTATTCATTAATATGTTAAAAACCTACTTTTGCGAACTAGTCCTAGGTTTTTTGCCCGATCGGAACCAGACCAGTCTAGGACAATTCTCTGGACTCTCTAGATCAATAATTATCAAAAAAAAGTTGAACTTTTGCATTTGGATGGCTGTAATAGGGTAATTTATAAAATGGGCGTGTCAAAATACATTAAAAAGCCTATAAATCCTAAATAAAAACTCAGAACTTCACAAAAATTGGTCAGCATATGTGACATAACATCATTAACAAGCATGAAAAATTCTATGGAGATCGGACGATAGGTGGCGCTATAACTGTTAAAAAGCTTTAAAATCATATATTTCCTATGGTAAACTGCCTGTATTGGCTGTAAATGGTCTTTTCCATCTCTGATCATATAATTTTCATATCATAATGTTCAAAACTAGTGCAATACAATTCTCTGGACTCACTAGATCAATAATTGTCAGAAAAAGTTGAACTACTTCATTTGGATAGATATAATAGGTTCACTTCAAAATCTGGCCTTTACCAAGTGTCCCCGAAAGCCTATATCTCTTTAATCAATGCTCAGACCTTCTTAAAAACAAGTCAGAACATGTGAAATATCACCCTGAACAAGCATGAAAATTTTCAGACAGATCGGACAAAATTTGCCTCTATAACAGTTAAAAAGGTGAAAATGATATGAATTAATGGCATGTTAAGCCAATAAGTGGTATTTTACTGCCCCCTGCTGTTTAAAATAGTCATTTTCTCATATTGGTATTGGTATCAGCCATGGTAAATCATGATAAATGATGGTGTGTGTGTGTGTGTGTGTGTGTGTGTGTGTGTGTGTGTGGTACAAATATAACAAAGGTTTTATTTTCCAACATGAAAACAAACATAACAGAGTGCTAGTGCACAAACAATAACCGACAATGATAATGGATGAGAGGGGAACTTAAATACACAGATCAAGACAAGGACAACAGGTGACGGTTATGATGATGAGGAGCAGGTGATGATGAGGAGGGTGATGAGGAGCAGGTGCAGGTGATGACGACAGATGGTGAATGTGATGAAGACAGAAGGTGAATGTGATGAAGGTGAATGTGACACCAATATCACTGAAACATTTGTGTGTGTGTGTGTGTGTGTGTAGCATTATTGTGTGTAGCATATGTAGCAAGTATGCATTATTGAGTTAACATGGAAACACTGGTTTGCTTTAGTGCAGAAAACTGGTCAAAATCATGAGGTTTAAAGTGAAAGTGAGCCAATAAGTGGTCTTCTACTGCCCTCTGCTGGCCATTCTACTTATTAATTAAATTTTTCCACATGTGCTTGCATTTAAACTTGAATACACACTAAAAATCACTTATATAGCAATAACTATTATAACACAATCATATTTTGTCAGTGTTAATCACTTTATTTGCACTGACACTTCAAATAATTGCTAGTAATGTGGTAAATCATGGTAAATCATGGTTAACTATGCTGTGTGTGTGTGTGTGTGTGTGTGTGTGTGTGTGTGTGTGTGTGTGTGTGTGTGTGTGTAAGCATGCATTGAGTTAACATGGATAAACTGGTTTGCTTTAGTGCAGAAAACTGGTTTAAAGTGAAAGTGAGCCAATAAGTGGTCTTCTACTGCCCTCTGCTGGCCATTCTACTTATTAATGAAATATTTCAACATGTGCTTGCATTCATACTTGAATACACACTAAAAAAATCACTTATATAGCAATAACTATTATAACACAATCATATTTTGTCAGTGTTAATCACTTTATTTGCACTGACACTTCAAATAATTGCTAGTAATGTGATAAATCAGGCTAGAAACATGGTAAATCAAAGTAAATAATACTAGATTGTCGTTTATCTCCTGGTAAATAATACTAGAACGTGGTATATCATGGTAAATCATGGTTAACTATGCTGTGTGTGTATGTGTGTGTGTGTGTGTGTGTGTGTGTGTGTGTGTGTGTGTGTAAGCATGCATTGAGTTAACATGGATAAACTGGTTTGCTTTAGTGCAGAAAACTGGTTTAAAGTGAAAGTGAGCCAATAAGTGGTCTTCTACTGCCCTCTGCTGGCCATTCTACTTATTAATGAAATATTTCAACATGTGCTTGCATTCATACTTGAATACACACTAAACAAATCACTTATATAGCAATAACTATTATAACACAATCATATTTTGTCAGTGTTAATCACTTTATTTGCACTGACACTTCAAATAATTGCTAGTAATGTGATAAATCAGGCTAGAAACATGGTAAATCAAAGTAAATAATACTAGATTGTCGTTTATCTCCTGGTAAATAATACTAGAACGTGGTATATCATGGTAAACCATGGTTAACTATGCTGTGTGTGTATGTGTGTGTGTGTGTGTGTGTGTGTGTGTGTGTGTGTGTGTGTGTGTGTGTGTGTAAGCATGCATTGAGTTAACATGGAAAAACTGGTTTGCTTTAGTGCAGAAAACTGGTTTAAAGTGAAAGTGAGCCAATAAGTGGTCTTCTAGTGCCCTCTGCTGGCCATTCTACTTAATAATGAAATATTTTACATGTGCTTTTGCATTCATACTTGGACACACACTAAAAATCACGTATATAACTAACTATTATAACACAATAATATTTTGTCAGTGTTCATCACCTCATTTGCACTGACACTTGACATAATTGCTAGTAATGTGGTTAATCATGCTAGAAACATTGTAAATCATAGTAAATAATACTGAAATGAGGTGTATCAAGGTAAATCATGCTAGAATCCTAATAAATCATTCTGGAACATGGTATATGATAGTAAATCATGCTAGAATCATATTAAATAATTCTAGAATGTGGCAAATCGTTGTGGGAGGAGCCTATTTTACTCAAATGGCTATAACTCAAGAAGTAAATGAGATATCTTCACCAAACTCAGTACACATGTGTATGGGTTCAATTTGAGGTCACAGTAAACAATTTAATGGAGATCGGACCATAGGTGGCGCTATAACTGTTAAAAAGCTTTAAAACCATATATATCCCATGGTAAACTGCCTGTATTGGCTGTAAATGGTCTTTTCCATCTATTATGTCAGTGGTTACATGCTTGCTAAATAAATCTTAATAACTTTTGATGCTTTTGTGCTTAAATGCCTTAAAGGCCTTAACTGCTTGAACCCCGATAAATGCTGCTTGCAGCTTTAATTTTTATTATTTTTCTTCTGCCGTAAAACGCATCGTGCAGCCCAAACCGTAAGACCTGGAACCTTGAAACTTTGCCAAATGGTAGTATAAAAATCGAGGAGAGGTTATCAAATTATGACCTCGATTGGCCCATAGGTGGCGCTATAGCGACCAAAAGCGCGAAACTGCTCATAACTCCTAGACCATATGTCGTAGACTCAAGTGTCTTATATCATTGGAAAGCTGGAACCCTGAAGAACAAAACGTATATCTCCGATTTCATTTCCGGTATGCAAATTTTTCCGCCATTTTGAATTTTGTCAAAAACCTACTTTTGCGAACTAGTCCTAGGTTTTTCGTCCGATCGGAACCAAACCAGTGCAGAAATGTTCTCTGGAGTCTGAATATCAATAATTATCGAAAAAAAGTTGAAATTTCGATTCACGGTCGCTAGGGGGCGCAAAAATATTGTTGTGGGAGGAGCCTATTTTACTAAAAGGGCTATAACTCAAGATGTAAATGAGGTATCTTCACCAAACTCGGTCCACATGTGTAGGAGTTCAATCTTGGGTCACAGTAAAAAAATCGCGACGATTGAACACTAGGTGGCGCTATAACATGAAAAAAACATGAAAAGGGCTATGACGACCTGACCGTTAGTCCGATTGACTTGAAAATTGGTATGCAGTGTCTTGGTCCAAGGTGCCATGTATGTCTTTGAGGACATTGGCATATCTCAAAAAACATGGCCGCCATCGGCCAATGAAATTTGAGCACCTATTAGACAAGGTTAACGGAGGCTGATCGGAACAAAACTCGGTAGGCATGTTCGACTCATGGTCCTAGAGGTCTGTAAGAATTTTGAAAGAAATCGGCCACTAGTTGGCGCTAACGAGTTTTACAGCTCCGTAATCACGTGGTGTTACAAATATCCACACAATATGCATATCATTTGATAGACCTTCTCATGGAGAACAACTTTGCCTCAAGAACCATTGCTGTCAATCAAACCGTTCATTAAATATTCGTAATTATGTTAAAAACCTACTTTTGCGAACTAGTCCTAGGTTTTTCGCCCGATCGGAACCAAACGAGTCTAAGACAATTCTATGGACTCTCTAGATAAATAATTATCAAAAAAAAGTTTAACTTTTGCATTTTTCGCATGGGTATATAGGGTTATAAAGAAAATGGGCGTGGCAAAATGCACTCAAAAGCCTATAAATCCTAAACGAAAACACAGAACTTCACAAAAATTGATGCACATATTTGTCATAACATGCTAAAGGAGCCTGGAAATTTGTATAAAGATCGGACCAAAGGTAGCGCTATAACTGTTAAAACGCTTTAAAACCATATATTTCCTATGGTAAATTGCCTGTATTGGCTGTGAATGGTCTTTTCCTATGAAAAATTCCATAGGAAATAATTTGATCAAAATGAAATAATTTTCATATAATAATGTTCATGACTCTTAATAAGCATGAAACATTTCAGACAGATCAGACAAAATTTGCCTCTATAACAGTCAAAAAGGTAAAAATGATATAACATGTCATTAAGCCAATAAGTGGTATTTTACTGCCCCCTGCTGCCATTTCATCATACTGCTCCCTAATATTGTCATATAATTCATATTTAGACTTTATAAAATCATTATTTTAACATTTTCAATCATATTTTGTTAAAACTCATCTATTGGAGTATTACTTGACAATTGTGTCACACTGAGATATGGAAATGGACGAAAGTAAATGAATGAAATGAAACGAAAGTAAAACGGCATTTAAGCCACGCCCCCGAATACAAATTCACTAATAACTCGAAAACGGAAAGTTGTTGCACGTTCAAATTTTGATGGTAAGGTCCTCTCCAGGCTCTTGATCGAAACGTGTCGTCGCGGGCCTCCGTCGAGGGCTACTCGAGCACTATCTATGCTCTGAGTTTCAGAATTTTTCGCGTTCTGGTTACCGAGATATAACTGAAAAACCAAATTCCCATTCATTCACTCATTCATTCAAACACTTCAATTGCTATAATACCACTTTTGTCCACTTGAGGGAGCAGCAGAATTGCACATTACCTTTTCATTAGCTTTCAGTATTGGGAAACAAACAAATGCTTTAAAAAGCAATCTTTTTATTATGATAGGGCTGTAGCTTTCGATTATTTTAGTAATCGAGTATTCTTTTCAAGTAATCGGATAAAAAAAAATTGTGGTAAAAAATAGATTCAAGTTAACAACAGCCTTTAAAATGACTTAAAATACAAATATATAATAACAAGCAACAATAATTGGTTCAAGTAAAGTATCAAAGTAAGTAATTATATTGGTTTTATTGAAGAACACTGTTAAAATATAACCATGTAAAATGAATTATATAAACTAATATAAACATAACTTATGTACATAAATAACAAATGCCTGCAGAGGGTGCCAGCGGCCTGGTTGTTGTTACACTAAGCCTGGCATTATCAAATCCTTGTTTAATATTGTCCAAACAATTAATTCAAATGTCAACTTAACCTTCAATATTTGGCCACTTCTGTACGATAGAAATGCTACAGTCACTGTAATTTCTTGAACGAGAACATGTGCACATCAAAACATGCAAACTCAGAGCAAGATAACTTATATTTTGAAATCGCAATGTTTAAACTTTTATTTTGAAATCGCGATGAACAGCAGTTTGAGAAACCCAGATGTGCTCCACAAATGATAACAGTGCAACTATGAAACACAAACTGCGTCCGACTTGCGTTCCCATATTTGCACGTTATTGGAAACCTAAACAAACAGCACTGCAGAGACTGAGTTTGCTTGGAGCAGCGTTTACTGTGGACGGAGCTGAGGTAATTTTAACATGTAACGTTAGGCTAATCTGCACTCATGTAATTGAAGCGTCTTCTCTGTGAAAAAAACAAACAAACAAAAAACAGAGGATATATTTATTTAACTGAATCACAGCCTTTGTGATTTCACAATGGCACTATGCTATATTATGACTGTAAATGGTTTTAAATATCGCGTTGTCCTAGAAAACTGTAATTCTGCGGTTGTTGGATTCTCGTCTGTGGAATGCACCACTTTCGGTATTTTGCCAATTACTCGAGGGGTAAATTGCAATCAAGGATTTTTTTAAATCGAGTACTTTACTATAATCGAGGAATCGTTACAGCCCTATACTGGTAACATAGTTTTATATTATTAGATCACAAAGAAATGCCTATAGACAAATAAATATATTTTCTCAATAACATATCCAAAAAACATATTTGTGTGTGTGTGTGTGTGTGTGTGTGTGTGTGTGTAAGCATGCATTATTGAGTTAACATGGAAAAACTGGTTTGATTTAGTGCAGAAAACTGGTGCAAATCATTAAGTTTAAAGTGAAAGTGAGCCAATAAGTGGTCTTCTACTGGCTTCTGCTGGCCATTCTACTTATTAACTCTTCGGAGTCTTGGGCTATTTTGGCCGTTTTTGAGTACTTTTTACACAGCACAACATCACCTATATGAACAGACAATTAGTTTTTCACTTTGATGTACTTTATCAACATACTGGACCCAAAATCACACAAAAAACACAAAATCCGAATAGAAAAATTATAGTTTTTTACTACAAAAAACACAAACATGCTCAATGAAGCATTTTAAAAGGTTTAAAATGTTAACACAAGTTGTAAATGTCAACATATACAGGTACAATTCAGATATAATCAAGCTATATACAAAAAAAATATGATTTACAAAAAAAAGCAGGTGTAGCCATGGGCTTTTTTCTTTTTCTTTTTAGCTTTGCCACTTTTTAAAACAGTTCATGCACACAATTATACAGAGAGCTATATTTAAGGCCTTGCATTCCCAGAGTATGAGGGTTCCCAAATAGTGCAAATACAACATAAAAAAGGTAAAATTGAGATAAAATCAAACTATATACAGCAAAAAGCAGGTGTGGCAATAGGGTTTTTTTCTTTTCTTTTTTGCTTAGAAACTCTACAAAACACAATGTACAATTACACAGACAGCTACATTACAGGGCTTTCATGAGCTTGAGTAAGAGTGTTCCTAAAAAGTGCAAATATACCATACAAAAGGTAAAATGAATACAAAATCAATATCAGGATCACTCTCGGTTTTCCAGGGCTCAGAGCTGTGGTGTGGCTGTCCTGACTTTGCTGGAGATCTTGATCTGGTTTGACTCTTCCTTCCACCCCATCTCTTTGTAGGCCTCTGTCTGCTTGTTGTCGAAGTGGTAGATGACCCAGGCTGCTCATCATCTCTGTACATGTCAAGACACACGCAAAAAGATTAAAGATTGTACATCAAAGTTCAAGATGCTCATTGGCACATATGTACAACAATTACAGTGAAGCAATCATTGGCAATGAAATTCTTGTTCACACAACCACACACACACACACACACACACACACACACACACACACACACACACACACACAGACAGACAGACACACACAGAAACACACACGCACAGACAGACAGACAGACAGACACACACACACACACACACACACAGACAGACATACAGACAGACAGAGACACACACACACACACACACACACACACACACAGATAATATAATATACAATAAGCTAAAAGTTTGTCTCACCCCTCGTTGTGAACCACAAAAGCCGAGTCGTCAATCTCATCATAGCCACTTTCTGATTCCGTCGATGAACTGTAAACAACATCGTCCAGTTGGTAGAACAAGTCGAGGGCTTGTTCAACCAAAAATTTTCCTGCCACAAAAAATACCTAAACTATCTACACTACTCCTAAACTACTCTCAAAATCTACTCAAACTCTTCCAAAAACTAGCAATAACATCTCTGTCTTTCTGTCTATTCCGTCAATATCCCGTCGGCGCCTTTCAATTTCGCTTCTTTGCACAGTTGGCTCCTCCTCCACTCCGTAAAATGTGCAGCATGAAGAGCAGAGTCAGCAGATTCACACATTTTTCTCCGTTTTGTTTTATGACAAAAACCGACGAAGTTATTGGAATAAATGCGACGCCTGTCGCATCCCATCGTGCGTTCTTTTACGAATGCGTCAATATTTTCAATATTTTTTTTATATAAAGTTTAAATGATCATATCTCCGTTTTTACTTGGTCTAGCAACACAAAACAAAAAGCAGAATAGAGTTTCAAGCCAGCACTTTCGACAGAAGTGGACGGCAGCGCTCGACGTGACTTTGTTTTTATAATTCAACGTCTTAAACCTGTCATGTGATTTGATCACGCCGGTGTGATCGGCGACTCGGAAGAATTAATGAAGTCTTTTCACATGTGCTTTTGGATTCACTTGTATAACAATAACTATTATAACACAATCATATTTTGTCAGTGTTTATCACTTCATTTGCACTGACACTTCACATAATTGCTAGTAATGTGGTAAATCACGCTAGAAACATGGTAAGTCATAGTAAATAATAGTAGAATGTGGTGTATCAAGGTAGATCATGTAAGAATCCTGGTAAATAATTCTAGAACGTGGTATATCATGCTAGAACATGGTAAATCATGGTAAACTATGCTAGAACAGGGTAAATCATGGTAAACCATGATAAATCATGATGAACTATGTCAAATCATTTTAGAATGTGGTATATCATGATAAATCATGCTAGAACATGATCTTTTCCATCTATGATGTCAGTGGTTACATGCTTGCTAAATAAAACTTAATAACTTTTGATGCTTTTGTGCTTTAAGGCCTTAAAGGCCTTAATTGCTTGAACCCCGATAAATGCTGCTTGCAGCTTTAATTATTAGGGGTTCAAGCACGAAGTGCTGAAACCCTATTGTAATTGTGCTGATTTTTATTATTTTTCTTCTGCCGTAAAACGCATCGTGCAGCCCAAACCGTAAGACCTGGAACCTTGAAACTTTGCCAAATGGTAGTATAAAAATCGAGGAGAGGTTATCAAATTATGACCTCGATTGGCCCATAGGTGGCGCTATAGCGACCAAAAGCGCGAAACTGCTCATAACTCCTAGACCATATGTCGTAGACTCAAGTGTCTTATATCATTGGAAAGCTGGAACCCTGAAGAACAAAACGTATATCTCCGATTTCATTTCCGGTATGCAAATTTTTCCGCCATTTTGAATTTTGTCAAAAACCTACTTTTGCGAACTAGTCCTAGGTTTTTCGTCCGATCGGAACCAAACCAGTGCAGAAATGTTCTCTGGAGTCTGATTATCAATAATTATCAAAAAAAGTTGAAATTTCGATTCACGGTCGCTAGGGGGCGCAAAAATATTGTTGTGGGAGGAGCCTATTTTACTTAAAGGGCTATAACTCAAGATGTAAATGAGGTATCTTCACCAATCTCGGTCCACATGTGTAGGAGTTCAATCTTGGGTCACAGTAAAAAAATCGCGACGATTGAACACTAGGTGGCGCTATAACATGAAAAAAACATGAAAAGGGCTATGACGACCTGACCGTTAGTCCGATTGACTTGAAAATTGGTATGCAGTGTCTTGGTCCAAGGTGCCATGTATGTCTTTGAGGACATTGGCATATCTCAAAAAACATGGCCGCCATCGGCCAATGAAATTTGAGCACCTATTAGACAAGGTTAACGGAGGCTGATCGGAACAAAACTCGGTAGGCATGTTCGACTCATGGTCCTAGAGGTCTGTAAGAATTTTGAAAGAAATCGGCCACTAGTTGGCGCTAACGAGTTTTACAGCTCCGTAATCACGTGGTGTTACAAATATCCACACAATATGCATATCATTTGATAGACCTTCTCATGGAGAACAACTTTGCCTCAAGAACCATTGCTGTCAATCAAACCGTTCATTAAATATTCGTAATTATGTCAAAAACCTACTTTTGCGAACTAGTCCTAGGTTTTTCGCCCGATCGGAACCAAACGAGTCTAAGACAATTCTATGGACTCTCTAGATAAATAATTATCAAAAAAAAGTTGAACGTTTGCATTTTTCGCATGGGTATATAGGGTTATAAAGAAAATGGGCGTGGCAAAATGCACTCAAAAGCCTATAAATCCTAAACGAAAACACAGAACTTCACAATAATTGATGCACATATTTGTCATAACATGCTAAAGGAGCCTGGAAATTTGTATAAAGATCGGACCAAAGGTAGCGCTATAACTGTTAAAACGCTTTAAAACCATATATTTCCTATGGTAAATTGCCTGTATTGGCTGTGAATGGTCTTTTCCTATGAAAAATTCCATAGGAAATAATTTGATCAAAATGAAATAATTTTCATATAATAATGTTCATGACTCTTAATAAGCATGAAACATTTCAGACAGATCAGACAAAATTTGCCTCTATAACAGTCAAAAAGGTAAAAATGATATAACATGTCATTAAGCCAATAAGTGGTATTTTACTGCCCCCTGCTGCCATTTCATCATACTGCTCCCTAATATTGTCATATAATTCATATTTAGACTTTATAAAATCATTATTTTAACATTTTCAATCATATTTTGTCAAAACTCATCTATTGGAGTATTACTTGACAATTGTGTCACACTGAGATATGGAAATGGACGAAAGTAAATGAATGAAATGAAACGAAAGTAAAACGGCATTTAAGCCACGCCCCCGAATACAAATTCACTAATAACTCGAAAACGGAAAGTTGTTGCACGTTCAAATTTTGATGGTAAGGTCCTCTCCAGGCTCTTGATCGAAACGTGTCGTCGCGGGCCTCCGTCGAGGGCTACTCGAGCACTATCTATGCTCTGAGTTTCAGAATTTTTCGAGTTCTGGTTACCGAGATATAACTGAAAAACCAAATTCCCATTCATTCACTCATTCATTCAAACACTTCAATTGCTATAATACCACTTTTGTCCACTTGAGGGAGCAGCAGAATTGCACATTACCTTTTCATTAGCTTTCAGTATTGGGAAACAAACAAATGCTTTAAAAAGCAATCTTTTTATTATGATAGGGCTGTAGCTTTCGATTATTTTAGTAATCGAGTATTCTATTCAAGTAATCGGATAAAAAAAAATTGTGGTAAAAAATAGATTCAAGTTAACAACAGCCTTTAAAATGACTTAAAATACAAATATATAATAACAAGCAACAATAATTGGTTCAAGTAAAGTATCAAAGTAAGTAATTATATTGGTTTTATTGAAGAACACTGTTAAAATATACCCATGTAAAATGAATTATATAAACTAATATAAACATAACTTATGTACATAAATAACAAATGCCTGCAGAGGGTGCCAGCAGCCTGGTTGTTGTTACACTAAGCCTGGCATTATCAAATCCTTGTTTAATATTGTCCAAACAATTAATTCAAATGTCAACTTAACCTTCAATATTTGGCCACTTCTGTACGATAGAAATGCTACAGTCACTGTAATTTCTTGAACGAGAACATGTGCACATCAAAACATGCAAACTCAGAGCAAGATAACTTATATTTTGAAATCGCAATGTTTAAACTTTTATTTTGAAATCGCGATGAACAGCAGTTTGAGAAACCCAGATGTGCTCCACAAATGATAACAGTGCAACTATGAAACACAAACTGCGTCCGACTTGCGTTCCCATATTTGCAGGTTATTGGAAACCTAAACAAACAGCACTGCAGAGACTGAGTTTGCTTGGAGCAGCGTTTACTGTGGACGGAGCTGAGGTAATTTTAACATGTAACGTTAGGCTAATCTGCACTCATGTAATTGAAGCGTCTTCTCTGTGAAAAAAACAAACAAACAAAAAACAGAGGATATATTTATTTAACTGAATCACAGCCTTTGTGATTTCACAATGGCACTATGCTATATTATGACTGTAAATGGTTTTAAATATCGCGTTGTCCTAGAAAACTGTAATTCTGCGGTTGTTGGATTCTCGTCTGTGGAATGCACCACTTTCGGTATTTTGCCAATTACTCGAGGGGTAAATTGCAATCAAGGATTTTTTTAAATCGAGTACTTTACTATAATCGAGGAATCGTTACAGCCCTATACTGGTAACATAGTTTTATATTATTAGATCACAAAGAAATGCCTATAGACAAATAAATATATTTTCTCAATAACATATCCAAAAAACATATTTGTGTGTGTGTGTGTGTGTGTGTGTGTGTGTGTGTGTGTAAGCATGCATTATTGAGTTAACATGGAAAAACTGGTTTGATTTAGTGCAGAAAACTGGTGCAAATCATTAAGTTTAAAGTGAAAGTGAGCCAATAAGTGGTCTTCTACTGGCTTCTGCTGGCCATTCTACTTATTAACTCTTCGGAGTCTTGGGCTATTTTGGCCGTTTTTGAGTACTTTTTACACAGCACAACATCACCTATATGAACAGACAATTAGTTTTTCACTTTGATGTACTTTATCAACATACTGGACCCAAAATCACACAAAAAACACAAAATCCGAATAGAAAAATTATAGTTTTTTACTACAAAAAACACAAACATGCTCAATGAAGCATTTTAAAAGGTTTAAAATGTTAACACAAGTTGTAAATGTCAACATATACAGGTACAATTCAGATATAATCAAGCTATATACAAAAAAAATATGATTTACAAAAAAAAGCAGGTGTAGCCATGGGCTTTTTTCTTTTTCTTTTTAGCTTTGCCACTTTTTAAAACAGTTCATGCACACAATTATACAGAGAGCTATATTTAAGGCCTTGCATTCCCAGAGTATGAGGGTTCCCAAATAGTGCAAATACAACATAAAAAAGGTAAAATTGAGATAAAATCAAACTATATACAGCAAAAAGCAGGTGTGGCAATAGGGTTTTTTTCTTTTCTTTTTTGCTTAGAAACTCTACAAAACACAATGTACAATTACACAGACAGCTACATTACAGGGCTTTCATGAGCTTGAGTAAGAGGTGTTCCTAAAAAGTGCAAATATACCATACAAAAGGTAAAATGAATACAAAATCAATATCAGGATCACTCTCGGTTTTCCAGGGCTCAGAGCTGTGGTGTGGCTGTCCTGACTTTGCTGGAGATCTTGATCTGGTTTGACTCTTCCTTCCACCCAGATAGGAAAGAGATGCTTTGTAGGCCTCTGTCTGCTTGTTGTCGAAGTGGTAGATGACCCAGGCTGCTCATCATCTCTGTACATGTCAAGACACACGCAAAAAGATTAAAGATTGTACATCAAAGTTCAAGATGCTCATTGGCACATATGTACAACAATTACAGTGAAGCAATCATTGGCAATGAAATTCTTGTTCACACAACCACACACACACACACACACACACACACACACACACACACACACACAGACAGACAGACACACACAGAAACACACACGCACAGACAGACAGACAGACAGACAGACAGACAGACAGACACACACACACACACACACACAGACAGACATACAGACAGACAGAGACACACACACACACACACACACACACACACAGATAATATAATATACAATAAGCTAAAAGTTTGTCTCACCCCTCGTTGTGAACCACAAAAGCCGAGTCGTCAATCTCATCATAGCCACTTTCTGATTCCGTCGATGAACTGTAAACAACATCGTCCAGTTGGTAGAACAAGTCGAGGGCTTGTTCAACCAAAAATTTTCCTTCCACAAAAAATACCTAAACTATCTACACTACTCCTAAACTACTCTCAAAATCTACTCAAACTCTTCCAAAAACTAGCAATAACATCTCTGTCTTTCTGTCTATTCCGTCAATATCCCGTCGGCGCCTTTCAATTTCGCTTCTTTGCACAGTTGGCTCCTCCTCCACTCCGTAAAATGTGCAGCATGAAGAGCAGAGTCAGCAGATTCACACATTTTTCTCCGTTTTGTTTTATGACAAAAACCGACGAAGTTATTGGAATAAATGCGACGCCTGTCGCATCCCATCGTGCGTTCTTTTACGAATGCGTCAATATTTTCAATATTTTTTTTATATAAAGTTTAAATGATCATATCTCCGTTTTTACTTGGTCTAGCAACACAAAACAAAAAGCAGAATAGAGTTTCAAGCCAGCACTTTCGACAGAAGTGGACGGCAGCGCTCGACGTGACTTTGTTTTTATAATTCAACGTCTTAAACCTGTCATGTGATTTGATCACGCCGGTGTGATCGGCGACTCGGAAGAGTTAATGAAGTCTTTTCACATGTGCTTTTGGATTCACTTGTATAACAATAACTATTATAACACAATCATATTTTGTCAGTGTTTATCACTTCATTTGCACTGACACTTCACATAATTGCTAGTAATGTGGTAAATCATGGTAAATCACGCTAGAAACATGGTAAGTCATAGTAAATAATAGTAGAATGTGGTGTATCAAGGTAGATCATGTAAGAATCCTGGTAAATAATTCTAGAACGTGGTATATCATGCTAGAACATGGTAAATCATGGTAAACTATGCTAGAACAGGGTAAATCATGGTAAACCATGATAAATCATGATGAACTATGTCAAATCATTTTAGAATGTGGTATATCATGATAAATCATGCTAGAACATGATCTTTTCCATCTATGATGTCAGTGGTTACATGCTTGCTAAATAAAACTTAATAACTTTTGATGCTTTTGTGCTTTAAGGCCTTAAAGGCCTTAACTGCTTGAACCCCGATAAATGCTGCTTGCAGCTTTAATTAGGGGTTCAAGCACGAAGTGCTGAAACCCTATTGTAATTGTACTGATTTTTAGGGGTTCAAGCACGAAGTGCTGAAACCCTATTGTTATTGTAAGGATTTTTATTATTATTATTATTTTCCCCTAAAACGCATCGTGCAGACCAAACCGTAAGAGCTGGAACCTTGAAAGTTGGCCAAATGGTAGTCCTCAATTTGGGGAGAACGTATCAAAGTATGACCTCGATTGGCCCATAGGTGGCGCTATAGCGACCAAAAGCGCAAAACTGCTCAGAACTCCTAGACCGTATGTCGTAGACTCAAGTGTCTTATATCATTGGAAAGCTGGACGCCTGACGAACAAAACGTATATCTCCGATTTCATTTCCGCCATGATAGATTTTCCGCCATTTTGAATTTTGTCAAAAACCTACTTTTGCGAACTAGTCCCTGGTTTTTCGCCCGATCGGAACCAAACCAGTGCAGAAATGTTCTCTAGAGACTGAAGATCAATAATTATCGAAAAAAAGTCGAAATTTCGATTCACGGACGCTAAGGGGCGCCAAAACGTACGTTGTGGGAGGGGCCTATTTTACTAAAATGGCTATAACTCCAGAAGTAAATGAGGTATCTTCACCAAACTCGGTACACATATGTATGAGCTCAATATGAGGTAACAGTAAAAAAATCGCGGCGATTGGCCACATGGTGGCGCTATAATATGAAAAAAACATAAAACAGGCTTTAACCACCTGACCGTTAGTCCGATTGACTTGAAAATTGGTATGCAGTGTCTTGGTCCAAGGTGTCATGTATGTCTATGAGGACATTGGCGTATCTCAAAAAACATGGCCGCCATCGGCCAATGAAGTTTGAGCACCTATTAGACAAGGTTAACGGAGGCCGATCGGAACGAAACTCGGTGGGCATGTTCTACTCATGGCCCTAGAGGTCTGTAAGAATTTTAAAAGAAATCGGCCACTAGTTGGCGCTAACGAGTTTTATGGCTCTGTAATCATGTGGTGTTACACTTATTGTCACAAAATGCATACCATTTCATAGATCTCCTCTTGTTGAACAACTTTGCCTCAAGAACCATTGCTGTCAATCAAACCGTTCATTAAATATTCGTAATTATGTTAAAAACCTACTTTTGCGAACTAGTCCTAGGTTTTTCGCCCGATCAGAACCAAACGAGTCTAGGACAATTCTATGGACTCTCTAGATCAATAATTATCAAAAAAAAGTTGAACTTTTGCATTTTTCGCATGGGTATATTGGGGTCATAAAGAAAATGGGCGTGGCAAAATGCACTCAAAAGTCTATAAATCCTAAACGAAAACTCAGAACTTCACAAAAATTGATGAGCATATGTGTCATAACCTGCTAAAGAAGCATGGAAAATTTTATGGAGATCGGACCGTAGTTGGCGCTATAACTGTTAAAACGCTTTAAAACCATAT
Source organism: Squalius cephalus (assembly GCF_949319135.1). NCBI lineage: Eukaryota > Metazoa > Chordata > Actinopteri > Cypriniformes > Leuciscidae > Squalius > Squalius cephalus. Next base: position 64,553 of record NW_027645822.1, read on the forward strand.
ATTTCCTATGGTAAATTGCCTGTATTTACTGTAAATGGTGTCTTCTATCATCATATAATGTTCATATCATAATGTTCAAAACCAGTGCAGCACAATTCTCTGAACTCTCTAGATCAATAATTATCAGAAAAAAAGTTTAACTTCTTCAAAAGGTGATTTTATATGAATATAATGACATATTAAGCCAATAAGTGGTATTTTACTGCCCCCTGCTGTCATTTCCTCATACTACTCCCTAATATTGTTATAAAATTCATATTTAGACTTTATAAAATCATTATTTTAACATTTACAATCACATTTTGTCAAAACTCATCTATTGAGTATTACTATTGACAATTGTGTTACACTGAGATATGGAAATGGACGAAAGTAAATGAATGAAATGAAACGAAAGTATAACGGCATTTAAGCCACGCCCCCGAATACAAATTCATTCATAACTCGAAAACGGAAAGTCGTTGCGCGCTCAAATTTTGATGGTGAGGACCTCTCCGGGCTCTTGATCGAAACGTGTCGTCGCGGGCCTCGGGAGCGCGCCCCCCGCGCATCGCCAGCCCGCGGGACCCCCGATTTTGAACGGCCATTACTCCCGACCCAGACCACCCCGAACATTGTGTGAGAGCTCGTTGGAAAGGGCCCGTCCTTGGCTATCTTCGATTCAAATGTGGTGTTATTTGCCCTGGGCATTCCAGAGATAATAGCCCGAACAGATATGCCTTATAACAGTCATAACTCCCAGCCCCAATCGCCCAAAAACACCTTGATGGTCTCATTCAACAGGGCTCCTCAAGCACTATCTATGCTCTGAGTTTCAGAATTTTTCGCCTTTTGGTTCCTGAGATATAAGTAAAAAAACAAATTCCCATTCATTCATTCAAACACTTCAACTGTAAAATGTAAGCTATAATACCACTGTTGTCCACTAGAGGGAGCAGCAGGATTACGCATGATCTTTTAATTCGCTTTCAGTATTGGGAAATAAACAAATGCTTTAAGAAGCAATCTTTTTTATTATGATGTTTTTTTTTTTATTATGATATTTGTATATATTTTATTTTTTTATTATGATTATGAACGGTTTGATTGACATTAGTGATTCTTGAGGCAAAGTTGTTCAAGATGAGGAGATGAAGATATTTTCACAATATCACATCCTAAAACCATTGAAAACATATTTGTCTTTGTGTGTGTGTGTGTGTGTGGATGTGTGTGTGTCTGTGTGTGTAAGCATGCTTAATGGAAAGAACATGGAGAAACTGCTTTGTTTTACTGGTGGATAAAAAAGTCTTTCAAATGAAAGTGAGTCAATTAGTGGTCTTCTACTGCCCTCTGCAGGACATTCTACTTAATAAAATATTTTCATCTGTGCTTTTGCATAAGTTTTTGGACTATATAAAATTACTTGCATGAAAATCACCTATTATAACACAGTCATGTTTTGTCAAAGTTTATCACTTCATTTTTACTGAGCTCTCAGTTTGAACAATTCTGCCTCTCAGTGATTAATTTGAAATCTGAAAATGGTGTTATACAGAGGAGATTTGCAATTATCATTTTGTTACCTATCTTTTATTTTAAATATCTACATCTACAACAAAATGTGTGTGCATGTGTGTGTTCAAGCATGGTTAGTGTATTAAGTATTATTGTTTAAGTATTATTGTTTTCATTTACATTTTAACCACCAGAAGAACACTCATTGGTTCATTCTGCTCACTAAAATATAATTTTTCATTTTTTTTCCATTTGAAATATTGTTTAAACTTAATAAAATCATTAAAATAACATTTCAAATCATATTTTGTCTGTTTATAAATCCCACAGACTCACATTGGCTGCAATACTAATGTTTTTGTAAAACACAGACCTGATAGTCTAATCTGTGTGTATTGTGCATATATTATTGATATTATTACTATTGCAAATCATGTTATTGTAACTCATATCTTAATAGAATATTATTTGTAATTTTAATTCTTTATTTCTTAATTGTTTTTTTATGATTACTACAGATATTATCACCAAAGATATCAACTACACCTTCACTTTTAGTATTGACACGCTGCACACACAGCACAATCACACACTCACTAATGCATTCAAATAAATGTAATCTTACTGTGCTACTTTATTTGTACATGATTAGAATGAACAGAAATCTAAGACTATTTTTCTTATTTTGTTAAAGCCATTTCAGACTCCAAGTAAGCATTATATTACTAATCATCTATTTTAAAGGTTCCATACAATTGAAAACTGTATTTATCTTGGCATAGTTGAATGATAAGAGTTCTGGACATGGAACTGACATACCGTGAGCCTCAAACACCATTGTTTCCTCCTTCATGTGTAAATCTCCTGTTTGCAAAAGACCGCTGAAAAATGAGTGAATCCCACCATAACACCGACTGTGATGTTGGAGTCAGGATCATTAATATTTATACCCCCCAAATTTACATTTTCCAGTCCATGTTCTAGGCCAGGCAGTGTTAATGTGGACCTGCACAGCCGAATCATCAGAAGATCTGCAGGTATTGTGAAGAAGCAAGCAAGGACAATAGTGAAAATGGCAGATCATGGATATAAATGTTATGTCTGAGGCTGTGCTGCGGATTTGAGAACTTTTCATTCCCTTCCCACAAAAGAGAACTGTCAACAGGCATGGTTGATGTTTACAACAGGATACCTCACCATTTTAATTCAAAGCTGTTAGTTTGCTCTTAACGGAGGCCAATCAGAACGAAACTCGGTGGGCATGTTCGACTCGTGGCCCTAGAGGTCTGTAAGAATTTTGAAAAATCAGCCACTAGTTGACGCTAACAGGTTTTACGGCTATGTAATCACGTGATGTATATCATTTGATAGATCTCCTCATACTGAACAACTTTGCCTCAAGAACTAATGCTGTCAATCAATTTGTTCATTAAATACTTGCGATTATGTTAAAAACCTACTTTTGCGAACTAGTCCTAGGTTTTTCGCCCGATCGGAAATATACCAGTGCAGTACAATTCTCTGGAAGCTCTAGATTATTAATTATATAAAAAACTTTAACTTTACCCATTGGGTAGCCATAACAGGATCATTTAGAAAATGGGTATGGCAAAAAACACTCAAAAGCCTGTAAATCCTAAACAAAAACTCAGACAACTCACTAAACTGCCTTATGTGCTTAAAGACCCTAAATGCTTGAACCCCGCTAAATGCTGCTTGCAGCTTTAATTATTATTATTATTCCGCCGTAAAACGCATCGTGCAGCCCAAACCGTAAGAGCTGGAACTTTGAAACTTTGACAGATGGTAGTACAAAAATCGAGGAGAGGTTCAGAGATTATGACCCCGATTGGCCCATAGGTGGCGCTATAGCGACCAAAAGCGCGAAACTGCTCATAACTCCTAGACCGTATGTCGTAGACTCAAGTGTGTTATATCATTGGAAAGCTGGACGCCTGACGAACAAAACGTATATCTCCGATTTCATTTCCGCCATGATAGATTTTCCGCCATTTTGAATTTTGTCAAAAATCTACTTTTGCGAACTAGTCCCTGGTTTTTTGCCCGATTGGAACCAAACTAGTGCAGAAATGTTCTCTGGAGACTGAATATCAATAATTATCGAAAAAAAGTGGAAATTTCGATTCACGGTCGCTAAGGGGCGCCAAAACGTACGTTGTGGGAGGGGCCTATTTTACTAAAATGGCTATAACTCCCGATGTAAATGAGGTATCTTCACCAAACTTGGTACACATGTGTATGAGCTTACTCTGGGGTCACAGTAAAAAAATCGCGACGATTGGCCTCATGGTGGCGCTATAAAATGAAAAAAACATAAAACAGGTTATAACCACCTGACCGTTAGTCCGATTGACTTGAAAATTGGTATGCAGTGTCTTGGTCCAAGGTGCCATGTATGTGTATGAGGACATTGGCGTATCTCAAAAACCATGGCCGCCATCGGCCAACGAAGTTTGAGCACCTATTAGACAAGGTTAACGGAGGCCGATCGGAACGAAACTCAATGGGCATGTTCGGCTCATGGCCCTAAAGGTCTGTAAGAATTTTGAAAGAAATCGGCCACTAGTTGGCGCTAACGAGTTTTACGGCTCTGTAATCACGTGGTGTTACAAATATCCACACAATATGCATATCATTTGATAGATCTCCTCATCCTGAACAACTTTGCCTCAAGAACCATTGCTGTCAATCAAACTGTTCATTAATTATTCATTAATATGTTAAAAACCTACTTTTGCGAACTAGTCCTAGGTTTTTTGCCCGATCGGAACCAGACCAGTCTAGGACAATTCTCTGGACTCTCTAGATCAATAATTATCAAAAAAAAGTTGAACTTTTGCATTTGGATGGCTGTAATAGGGTAATTTATAAAATGGGTGTGTCAAAATACATTCAAAAGCCTATAAATCCTAAATAAAAACTCAGAACTTCACAAAAATTGGTCAGCATATGTGACATAACATCATTAACAAGCATGAAAAATTCTATGGAGATCGGACGATAGGTGGCGCTATAACTGTTAAAAAGCTTTAAAATCATATATTTCCTATGGTAAACTGCCTGTATTGGCTGTAAATGGTCTTTTCCATCTCTGATCATATAATTTTCATATCATAATGTTCAAAACTAGTGCAATACAATTCTCTGGACTCACTAGATCAATAATTGTCAGAAAAAGTTGAACTACTTCATTTGGATAGCTATAATAGGTTCACTTCAAAATCTGGCCTTTACCAAGTGTCCCCGAAAGCCTATATCTCTTTAATCAATGCTCAGACCTTCTTAAAAACAAGTCAGAACGTGTGAAATATCACCCTGAACAAGCATGAAAATTTTCAGACAGATCGGACAAAATTTGCCTCTATAACAGTTAAAAAGGTGAAAATGATATGAATTAATGGCATGTTAAGCCAATAAGTGGTATTTTACTGCCCCCTGCTGTTTAAAATAGTCATTTTCTCATATTGGTATTGGTATCAGCCATGGTAAATCATGATAAATGATGGTGTGTGTGTGTGTGTGTGGTACAAATATAACAAAGGTTTTATTTTCCAACATGAAAACAAACATAACAGAGTGCTAGTGCACAAACAATAACTGACAATGATAATGGATGAGAGGGGAACTTAAATACACAGATCAAGACAAGGACAACAGGTGACGGTTATGATGATGAGGAGCAGGTGATGATGAGGAGGGTGATGAGGAGCAGGTGCAGGTGATGACGACAGATGGTGAATGTGATGAAGACAGAAGGTGAATGTGATGAAGGTGAATGTGACACCAATATCACTGAAACATTTGTGTGTGTGTGTGTGTGTGTGTGTGTGTGTGTGTGTGTGTGTGTGTGTGTGTGTGTGTAGCATTATTGTGTGTAGCATATGTAGCAAGTATGCATTATTGAGTTAACATGGAAACACTGGTTTGCTTTAGTGCAGAAAACTGGTCAAAATCATGAGGTTTAAAGTGAAAGTGAGCCAATAAGTGGTCTTCTACTGCCCTCTGCTGGCCATTCTACTTATTAATTAAATTTTTCCACATGTGCTTGCATTTATACTTGAATACACACTAAAAATCACTTATATAGCAATAACTATTATAACACAATCATATTTTGTCAGTGTTAATCACTTTATTTGCACTGACACTTCAAATAATTGCTAGTAATGTGGTAAATCATGGTAAATCATGGTAAACTATGCTAGAACAGGGTAAATCATGGTAAACTATGATGAATCATGGTAAACTATGATAAATCATGATAAACTATGGTAATCCATGCTAGAATCACAGTAAACAATGGTAAATCATACTAGAATGTAGTATATCATGGTAAATTATGCTAGAATATGGCAAATCATGCTAGAATCATAGTAAATAATACTAGAATATGCTAAATTGTTGTGGGAGGAGCCTATTTTACTAAAATGGCTATAACTCAAGAAGTAAATGAGATATCTTCACCAAACTCAGTACACATGTGTATGGGTTCAATTTGAGGTCACAGTAAACAATTCTATGGAGATCAGACCATAGGTGGCGCTATAACTGTTAAAAAGCTTTAAAACCATATATATCACATGGTAAATTGCCTGTATTGGCTGTAAATGGTCTTTTCCATCTATTATGTCAGTGGTTACATGCTTATTAAATAAATCTTAATAACTTTTGATGCTTTTGTGCTTAAATGCCTTAAAGGCCTTAACTGCTTGAACCCCGATAAATGCTGCTTGCAGCTTTAATTATTATTATTATTATTATTATTTTCCCCTAAAACGCATCGTGCAGACCAAACCGTAAGAGCTGGAACCTTGAAACTTTGCCAAATGGTAGTCCTCAATTTGGGGAGAACCTATCAAAGTATGACCCCGATTGGCCCATAGGTGGCGCTATAGCAACCAAAAGTGCGAAACTGCTCATAACTACTAGACCGTATGACGTAGACTCAAGTGTCTTATATCATTGGAAAGCTGGACGCCTGACGAACAAAACGTATATCTCCGATTTCATTTCCGCCATGATAGATTTTCCGCCATTTTGAATTTTGTCAAAAACATACTTTTGCGAACTAGTCCTAGGTTTTTCGCCCGATCGGAACCAAACCAGTGCAGAAATGTTCTCTAGAGTCTGATTATCAAAAACTATCGAAAAAAAGTTGAAATTTCGACTCACGGACGGTAAGGCCGCCAAAACGTATGTTGTGGGAGGGGCCTATTTTACTAAAATGGCTATAACTCCAGAAGTAAATGAGGTATCTTCACCAAACTTGGTACACATGTGTAAGAGGTCAATCTGAGGTCACAGTAAAAAAACCGCGGCGATTGGCCACATGGTGGCGCTATAACATGAAAAAAACATAAAACAGGCTATAACCACCTGACCATTAGTCCGATTGACTTGAAAATTGGCATGCAGTGTCTTGGTCCAAGGTGCCATGTATGTGTATGAGGACATTGGCGTATCTCGAAAAACATGGCCACCATCGGCCAATGAAGTTTGAGCACCTATTAGACAAGGTTAACGGAGGCCGATCGGAACGAAACTCGATGGGCATGTTCGACTCAAGGCCATAGAGGTCTGTAACAATTTTGAAAGAAATCGGCCACTAGTTGGCGCTAACGAGTTTTACAGCTCTGTAATCACGTGGTGTTACAAATATCCACACAATATGCATATCATTTGATAGACCTCCTCATCCTGAACAACTTTGCCTCAAGGACCATTGCTGTCAATCAAACCGTTCATTAAATATTTGCAAACATGTTAAAAACCTACTTTTGCGAACTAGTCCTAGGTTTTTCGCACGATTGGAACCAGACCAGTCTAGGACAATTCTCTGGACTCTCTAGATCAAAAACTATCAAAAAAAAGTTAAACTTTTGCATTTGGATGGCTGTAATAGGGTCATTTATAAAATGGGCGTAGCAAAATACACTAAAAAGCCTATAAATCCTAAATGAAAACTCAGAACCTCACAAAAATTGGTGAGCATATGTGACATAACATCATTAACAAGCATGCCAAATTTTATGGAGATCGGACCATAGGTGGCGCTATAACTGTTAAAAAGCTTTAAAACCATATATTTCCTATGGTACATTGCCTGTATTGGCTGTAAATGGTCTTTTCCATCTATTATGTCAGTGGTTACATGCTTGCTAAATAAAACCTGATAACTTTTGATGCTTTTGTGCTTAAAAACCCTTAAAGGCCTTAATAGCTTGAACCCCGATAAATGCTGCTTGCAGCTTTAATTATTAGGGGTTCAAGCACGAAGTGCTGAAACCCTATTGTAATTGCCCTGATTTTTAGGGGTTCAAGCACGAAGTGCTGAAACCCTATTGTAATTGCCCTGATTTTTATTATTATTATTATTCTTCCCTAAAACGCATCGTGCAGCCAAAACCGTAAGGCCTAGAGATGTGATACTTGGTCAAATGGTAGTAGTATTGCTCGCTACTCAGATACACGGACTTAGCCAAATCGGCCCATAGGTGGCGCTACAGCGACCAAAAGCGCGAAACTGCTCATAACTCCTAGACTGTATGTTGTAGACTCAAGTGTCTTATATCAATGTAATCAAGACCTCATGGCAAACAAAACGTATATCTCCGATTTTATTTCCGGTATGCAAATTTTTCCGCCATTTTGAATTTTGTCAAAAACCTACTTTTGCGAACTAGTCCTAGGGTTTTCGACCGATCGGAACCAAACCAGTGCAGAAATGTTCTCTGGAGTCTGAATATCAATAATTATCGAAAAAAAGTTGAAATTTCGATTCACGGTCGCTAAGGGGCGCCAAATTGTATGTTGTGGGAGGAGCCTATTTCACTAAAACGGCCATAACTCCAGAAGTAAATGAGGTATCTTCACCAAACTCGGTACAATTATTTATGAGGTCAATCTGAGGTCAGAGTAAAAAAATTGCGGCGATTGGCCACATGGTGGCGCTATAACATGAAAAAAACATAAAACTAACTTAACTTGACTGATACTTCACATAATTGCTAGCAATGTGGTAAATCATGGTAAATTACACTAAAAACATGGTAAATCATAATAAATAATACTAGAATGTGGTGTATCAAGGTAAATCATACTACAATCCTGGTACATCATTCTAGAACTGGTACATCATGCTAGAACATGGTAAATCATGGTAAACTATGCTAGAACAGGGTAAATCATGGTAAGCCATGATAAATCATAATAAACTATGGTAAATCATGTTAGAATGTGGTATATCATGGTAAATCATGCTAGAACATGGTAAATCATGGTAAACTATGCTAGAACAGGGTAAATCATGGTAAACTATGATAAATCATGGTAAACTATGATAAATCATGATAAACTATGGTAATCCATGCTTGAATCACAGTAAACAATGGTAAATCATACTAGAATGTAGTATATCATGGTAAATTATGCTAGAATATGGCAAATCATGCTAGAATCATAGTAAATAATACTAGAATATGCTAAATTGTTGTGGGAGGAGCCTATTTTACTAAAATGGCTATAACTCAAGAAGTAAATGAGATATCTTCACCAAACTCAGTACACATGTGTATGGGTTCAATTTGAGGTCACAGTAAACAATTCTATGGAGATCGGACCATAGGTGGCCCTGTAACTGTTAAAAAGCTTTAAAACCATATATATCACATGGTAAATTGCCTGTATTGGCTGTAAATGGTCTTTTCCATCTATTATGTCAGTGGTTACATGCTTATTAAATAAATCTTAATAACTTTTGATGCTTTTGTGCTTAAATGCCTTAACTGCTTGAACCCCGATAAATGCTGCTTGCAGCTTTAATTATTATTATTATTATTATTATTCCGCCGTAAAACGCATCGTGCAGCCCAAACCGTAAGGGCTAGAGCTTTGAAACTTTGCCATATGGTAGTACAAAAATCGAGGAGAGGTTATCAAATTATGACCCCGATTGGCCCATAGGTGGCGCTATAGCAACCAAAAGCGCGAAACTGCTCATAACTCCTAGACCGTAAGTCCTAGACTCAAGTGTCTTATATCATTGGAACGCTGGACGCCTGACGAACAAAACGTATATCTCCGATTTTATTTCCGCCATGATAGATTTTCCGCCATTTTGAATTTTGTCGAAAATCTACTTTTGCGAACTAGTCCCTGGTTTTTCGCCCGATCGGAACCAAACCAGAGCAGAATTGTTCATTAGAGTCTGAAGATCAATAATTATCGAAAAAAAGTTGAAATTTCGATTCACGGTCGCTAGGGGGTGCAAAATTAACGTTGTGGGAGGAGCCTATTTTACTAAAATGGCTATAACTCCAGAAGTAAAAGAGGTATTTTAACCAAACTTGGTACACATGTGTAAGAGGTCAATCTGAGGTCACGGTAAAAAAATCGCGGCGATTGGCCACATGGTGGCGCTATAACATGAAAAAAACATAAAACAGGCTATAACCACCTGACCGTTAGTCCGATTGACTTGAAAATTGGTATGCAGTGTCTTGGTCCAAGGTGCCATGTATGTCTATGAGGACATTGGCGTATCTCAAAAAACATGGCCGCCATCGGCCAATGAAGTTTGAGCACCGATTAGACAAGGTTAACGGAGGCCGATCGGAACGAAACTCGATGGGCATGTTCGTCTCATGGCCTTAGAGGTCTGTAAGAATTTTGAAAGAAATCGGCCACTAGTTGGCGCTAACGAGTTTTATGGCTCTGTAATCACGTGGTGTTACACTCATCCACACAATATGCATATCATTTGATAGATCTGCTCATGCTGAACAACTTTGCCTCAAGAACCATTGCTGTCAATCAAACCGTTCATTAAATATTCACGAATATGTCTAAAACCTACTTTTGCGAACTAGTCCTAGGTTTTTCGCCCGATCGGAACCAGACCAGTCTAGGACAATTCTCTGGACTCTCTAGATCAATAATTATCAAAAAAAAGTTGAACTTTTGCATTTGTATGGCTGTAATAGGGTCATTTATAAAATGGGTGTGGCAAAATACACTCAAAAGCCTATAAATCCTAAATGAAAACTCAGAACTTCACAAAAATTGGTCAGCCTATGTGTCATAACATCATTAACAAGCATGCAAAATTTTATGGAGATCGGACGATAGGTGGCGCTATAACCTTTAAAAAGCTTTAAAACCATATATTTCCTATGGTATGTTGCTTGTATTGGCTGTAAATGGTCTTTTCCATCTCTGATCATATAATTTTCATATCATAATGTTCAAAACTAGTGCAATACAATTCTCTGGACTCACTAGATCAATAATTGTCAGAAAAAGTTGAACTACTTCATTTGGATAGCTATAATAAGTTCACTTCAAAATGTAGCCTTTACCAAGTGTCCCAGAAAGCCTATATCTCTTTAATGAATGACTCAGACCTTCTTAAAAACAAGTCAGAACATGTGAAATATCACTCTGAACATGCATGAAAATTTTCAGACAGATCAGACAAAATTTGCCTCTATAACAGTTAAAAAGGTGAAAATGATATGATTATAATGGCATGTTAAGCCAATAAGTGGTATTTTACTGCCCCCTGCTGTTCAAAATAGTCATTTTGTCATATTGTTCTATAATTTATATTTAGACTTTATAAAATCGCTATTTTAACATTTACAATTACATTTAGTCAAAATCCATCTGTTAAAGTATTAGTATTGACAGTTTGATCACATCATACATTTCAAATGTCTGCATCTACAACATAATGTGTGTGTGTAGTCTTAGGTTTCTGAATAAATTCTGAATCATCTGATTAATAGCTTGCAAAGACTTTGTGAAATGTTTATAGACCATTCAAATATATTTTCATAATGACATATCCCAATAGCATTGAAATAACAACAACAACATTTGTCTTTGTGTGTGTGTGCGTGCGTGCGTGCGTGCGTGCGTGTGTGTGTGTGT